>NC_041386.1:459737988-459807444 GCF_002162155.2 Triticum dicoccoides | reverse complement strand
AGCGCGCGGCGGCGACTGGTGCGGCGGCGGCGCTAGGGCGGCGTCGGCTTAGGGTTTCGGGCAGGGCACTAGGCTGCTGGGGGTCGGGCATCCCGGCTTATGAATGCCGGCCGGGCCAGGAGTCCTAGGTGGACACGACCCGGTTAGGTCAGTTACTTTTAAAAAAAAAATAATTCCGTGTAGAAAAACGAAGAAAAGAAATACTAAACGGACTCCAAAAGTCCTGAAATAAATTTTACCTATCCTCTAAAAATATGCCGGACAAGGTGAACATTTATTTGGGCCTCTAATGCAATTTTGAAAAATCCGTATTTTTCCTAATTCAAATAAAATAGCGATAAAACCCCAAATAAAAATACAAATTGATTTTAATATTTTTCCTCCAACATTTCATTTATTTTTGGAGAAGTCATATTATCTCCTCTCATATAATTTTAATATGAAATATTTTTGGGGGAGCAAAATAATTAAAACCAAAGTGATCCTTGTTTCAATATTTGATAAAACTCAAACATGAGAACGAGGGAAAATCCCCAAGTCTCTCCGAGGGTCCTTGAGTTGCTTAGGATTTCGTGGATCACAAGAACGAAATGCAATAAAATATGATATGCATGGATGACCTATGTATAACATTCCAAATTGAAAATTTGGGATGTTACAAACCTACCCCCTTAAGATGAATCTCGCCCTCGAGATTCGGGCTGGCTAGAAAATATGTGTGGGTGGTCTTTGCGTAGATCATCCTCTCTTTCCCAGGTGGCTTCATCCTCGGTATGGTGGCTGCACTGAACTTTGCAAAACTTGATAACCTTGCTGCGGGTAACTCGATTGGCAAACTTGAGAATCTTGACTGGTTTCTCCTCATACGTCAAATCACTGTCCAACTCAATTGCTTCCAAGGGCACTGTATCTCTCAGAGGAATATCGGCCATCTCGGCATGGCACTTCTTTAACTGGGAAACGTGAAACACATCATGAACTCCTGATAGTCCTTCAGGTAATTCCAACTTGTAGGAAACCTCTCCCATGCACTCCAGAACATGGTACGGTCCTACAAATCTCGGGGATAATTTTCCCTTAACTCCAAAATGCTTAACTCCTCGCAGAGGTGACACTCGCAGATATGTTCTGTCTCCGATTTCATAGACTACCTCCTTGCGTTTCGAGTCTGCATAACTCTTTTGTCTAGACTGAGCTACTTTCAGTCTATCTCGAATCAACTTAACTTTCTCCTCGGACTCCTTAATCAAATCCGGTCCAAACAACTGGCGGTCTCCAACTTCATCCCACATCAATGGTTTTCGGCATCTTCTTCCGTACAGGGCTTCAAACGGTGCCATCTTCAAACTGGCCTGGTAGCTGTTGTTGTATGAGAACTCCGCGTAGGGTAAATTATCATCCCAACTAGACCCGTAGTCTAGTGCACAAGCTCTCAACATGTTCTCCAGAATCTGATTGACTCTCTCAGTCTGTTCATATGTGTGCGGGTGAAAAGCTGTACTGAACTCCAACCTGGTTCCCAAAGTCTGGTGTAGTTGATGCCAAAACTTTGAAGTAAACTGTGTTCCTCTGTCTGATACGATGGTCCTCGGAACTCCATGCAGACATACGATCCTGGTCATATATATCTTGGCCAACTTTGCACTTGTATATGTGGTTTTCACTGGGATAAGTGAGCTACTTTGGTCAAGCGGTCCACTACTACCCAGATAGAATCATATCCCGATCGAGTCCTGGGTAATCCGATAATAAAATCCATGCCAAGTTTATCCCACTTCCATTCAGATATCGGCATAGGCTGTAGTAATCCTGCTGGTTTCTGATGTTCTGCCTTCACTCTCTAACCTACATCACATACGGCTACATACTCAGCAATATCCTTCTTCATTCCATTCCACCAAAAATGCTCCTTCAAATCCAAATACATCTTGGTGTTTCCGAGGTGTATCGAGTATCGGGAGTCGTGAGCCTCCTGTAATATTAACTTCCTGATCTCTGCATTATTGGGCACATATATCCGGTCCTCGAACCACAAGGTGTCGTGCTCATCCTCACGAAAACCTTTGGCTTTGCCTTCGCTCATCTTCTCCTTTATCTCGACAATTTCTTTGTCATCCTTCTGGGCCTCTCAAATCTTTCCCAACAAGGTCGACTGAACTTCCATGGTTGTAACAAAACCTTTGGGAACAATCTCTAAACGTAGCTCCCTGAAATCTTCTGCTAACTCCTCTGGCAATCCTCCTGTTACTAAGGTATTGGCATAACTCTTTTGGCTCAAAGCATCTGCTACGACATTGGCCTTTCCCGGATGATAGTGCAACTTCATATCATAATCCTTTATAAGCTCCAACCATCTCCTTTGCCTGAGGTTCAACTCCTTCTATGTAAAAATGTACTTCAAACTCTTATGATCCGTGTACACATCACAATGGTTTCCAATGAGAAAATGTCTCCGGGTTTTGAGTGCATGTACTACGGCTGCCAACTCCAAGTCATGTGTGGCATAATTCAACTCATGCGGTCGAAGTTGTCGTGAGGCATATGAAACAACTCTTCCGTCTTGCATAAGTACTCCTCCAAGTCCTAAGCGAGAGGCGTCGCAATACACTTGGAAATCCTTGCATATATCCGGCAGGATCAACACTGGGGTTGTAGTCAAACGTTTCTTCAACTCCTGGAAACTTGCTTCACATTCCTCAGTCCAATGGAACTTGGTGTCCTTCTTCAACCACGTCGTCATAGGCTTCACAATCTTAGAGAAATTTTCAATGAATCTTCGATAGTATCCCGCGAGTCCAAGAAAAACCGCGAATCTCTCCAACTAAGGTGGGTGCCAACCACTCAGTTACTGACTGAACTTTGGTGGGGTCTACTGCTATACCTTCTCCCGATATAACATGTCAAAGAAATCCAACTTCCTTCAACCAAAACTCACATTTGCTGAACTTGGCATACAACTGATGCTCCTTGAGTTTCTCGAGTACTAAGCGCAAATGCTCCTTGTGTTCCTCTTCATTCTTTGAGTATACTAAAATATCATCAATGAACACCACGACAAACTTATACAAGAACTCCATGAACACCTTATTCATCATACTCATGAAATAGGCAGGGGCGTTAGTCAATCCAAATGACACAACCGTATACTCATAAAGCCCATACCTTGTGGTAAAAGCTGTCTTAGGTATATCCTTTTCTTGAATCTTTAGCTGGTGGTAACCTGATCGCAAGTCGATCTTCGAAAACACTTTAGCTCCTTGCAGCTGGACAAACAGATCATTGATCATCGGCAGTGGGTACTTGTTCTTGATTGTCACTTCATTCAACGCCCGATAATCAACAACCATCCTTAGAGATTTATCCTTCTTCTCAACCAATAGCACTGGGGCTCCCCATGGTGATGAACTCTATCGGATGTAACCTTTCTCCAATAACTCCTTAATCTGTTTCTTGATCTCCTTCAGATCATTCGCGGGCATCCGGTATGGTCTCTTTGATATAGGCCCGGTGCCTGGCAACAACTCTATTAAAAACTCGATGTCTCAATCTGGCGGCATGCCTGGTAACTCCTTGGAAATACATCTGGGTAATCCTTCACAACAGGCACTTCCTCCTGAACAACTCCCGTGAGAGAATGTACTTGGGTCTCCTTGGCGCATGCCTGTATACATACTTGATCCTTTTTCCCTCCGGGGTAGTAAGCAGAATTGACTTACTGGCGCAATCGATGTTTCCTCCGTACATTGACAGCCAATCCATTCCTAGTATCACATCCAATCCTTGCGACTCCAGAATTATGAAGTCAGAGGGGAAAACATGACTACCTATGGTTAATGGCATCTGAAAACATCCATTGCTTGCCATATACTCGGCTCCGGGTGAGGTTACTAGCATAGGTGTCTTAAGAACTCTAGTGGGCAACTTATACTTATCCACAAATCCCCTTGATATGTATGAATGCGATGCACCAGCATAAAAAAGAACGATTGCAGTAAACAACTTAACTAAAAACTTACCGATAACTGCATCTGGTTGCCCTTCAACCTCCTCCATGTTCCCGTGGTTCACTTGTCCTTTGTTAAGTGGATTGTGCTTCTTCCCAGAGCTCCCATTACCATTTCTGTTCTTCACTTCAGGGCACTCCATGGCATAGTGTCCAGTTTTCCCGCACTTGAAACAAGTAACGTGGCTTAGGTCCCTCTTGGTGGGCGTGGCTGGATTGGAACGGTTCTGATTGTTGCTTGCTCCATTCCCATTCCCATTCCTTGGGCCAGTATGATTATGGGTACTTCCTCCATTGTGAGTGTGGCCTCCATGGTTGTGGATAAGCCCTCCCGAGTTCGGGGTAAAGCGAGGCTTCTGCTGAGCTCCTGAATTGTACTTCCCTTGTCCATATTCCCTCTTGCGGCTCTCTATCTGCTGCTGCTTCCCTTCAATCATGAGAGCTTTATCTACCAACTCCTGGTAGTTGTTAAATGTTGCCACCATTAATTGCATACTCATCTCATCATTCAGCCCTTCCATAAACTTCTCCTGCTTCGCGACATCTATGGCCACATCATCTGGAGCATAGCGGGATAACTTACTAAACTCCTCCACGTACTGGCCTATAGTACGGTTCCCTTGGCGTAAGTTGCGAAACTCACGCTTCTTCATGCTCATAGCTCCAGTGGATACGTGGGCTGTGTGGAATGCTTGCTGAAACTGCTCCCAAGTGACATTGGCTATAGGAAAAGTGGCTGTGTAATTCTCCCACCATGCGGCTGCTGGTCCATCCAATTGGTGTGCGGCAAAACACACCTTCTCCGCATCTGTGCAACCCCCGGTGGTCAACTCCCTTCCAATCCTGCGCAGCCAATCATCAGCAACTATTGGCTCGGTGCTACTGGAAAACACCGGCGGCTGCAGCCTCAGAAAACGGGCTAAGTTGTCAACTGGTGGTGGTGGCGGTGGGTTGTTATTGTTGTTGTTGTTGTTGTTGTTGCCTTGGTTCCGAACTAACAACTGCATCAAGGCATTCTGCTGCTGGATCAACTGAGTGAGCTCCGATGGGAAAGCAAAACCGGGGTCACGTCTCGGAGGCATCTGATGGGTTTAGAGGGAAGAGATTAGAATAGAATGAGGTCTAATGAGAAAACACTACCCATATGCACATGAGACAAACACAATCATATCATATCACTCAATCAATCGAGCAAGGGCATACAATCGGTCTAACTATCGTTTATAGTGCTCGGACTACTAATATTTACATGGGGGGGGGTACTACTAATAGTATAGTGGTCTACTAGAAATTTTGATCGGTGGAAGACTCCATGATATCTGCTCCAGCTTCGTCTTCATAGTCATCATCACTCCTATCCGGGTCGGAATCGGTGTCGTCTATGATGATGTAGTCTTCAGAACAAATCTCCTTGGGTTCGTCGTCTTCTCCTCCTGGCACAGGGTCTCCCATAAAAACTCCTAGCTTCCTGGTCATGTCGTCATTCCTCTCCACAAGTATCATCATTTCCTCCTCATATCCATCGTGTGTAGACTTAAGCTCCTCTTCTAGCTCCGTGATCCTGATCATCGCCTTCTTCAACTCTATCATGCTTGCGCACATCTGGTTCTCCTGGCGACGAATGTGGTGGTTTAATTCCTGGATGAATGCTGCAATGGACTTGTCCTTCCCGGTGTTGATCATCTCCCATTGCTCATCTCGGCGTCCACATATCTAGTAGATAGTGTCCTTCAACTCCTTGTGGTAAACTTCGCCGATGCATCCTATAGCGATGTGGGCTGCCATACTCTTTCCTAGACTCCAGGTGGGTGCATCAAAGGAAAACTCTATGGGTTTAGTGGCTGGCGTGAACGTCCTTCCTGGAACTTGAACTCGAATCATCCATCGCTCCTCTGCTGGTAAAGTGGCGGTATAGGTCCCGATCAAGCTTGGTATTCCAATGTTCAGGTACTTAGTGACTTCCTTCAAGTGTCGTCCAAAAGGTGTGTCTTCATCCGGTTGTGCAAACTTGTTCCTCGTATCCGCCATTGTAACGCCCTCGATGCGGCTATATCTCCCACGTGTCGAAGCACGACTTAGAGGCATAACCACATTGAAAGCAATGTCGCAAGTGAGGTAATCTTCACAACAACCCATGTAATGAATAAGAAAGGAGGTACATAGTTGGCTTACAATCGCCACTTCACACAATACATGAATAAAGCATTACACCATCCAGATATAATCAAGGTCCGACTACGGAACCCAAAATAAAAGAAGACTACCCCAAATGCTACACAGATCCCCGATCGACCCCAACTGGGCTCCACTACTGATCGACTAGAACGAAACAACAGAAAGGACAAGATCTTCATAGAGCTCCTCTTTGAGCTTGGTTGCGTCATCTGCACGGTATCCTCGGCACCTGCAAGCTAGTTTTGGAAGTATCTGTGAGTCACGGGGACTCAGCAATCTCACACCCTCGCGATCAAGACTATTTAAGCTTATAGGAAGGGTAAACGGTATGAGGTGGAGCTGCAGCAAGCGACTAGCATATATAGTAGCTAACAAACGCAAATGAGAGCGAGAAGAGAAGGCAAAGCACAGTCGAGAAACTATGATCAAGAAGTGATCCTAGAACAACCTATGTCAAGCATAACTACAACACCGTGTTCACTTCCCGGACTCCGCCGGAAAGAGACCATCACGGCTACACACGCGGTTGATGCATTTTAATTAAGGTAATTGTCGGTGTCAAAACCGGCGGATCTCGGGTAGGGGGTCCCAAACTGTGCGTCTAGGCTGGATGGTAACAGGAGGCAGGGGACACGATGTTTTACCCAGGTTCGGGCCCTCTTGATGGAGGTAAAACCCTACGTCCCGCTTGATTAATATTGATGATATGTGTAGTACAAGAGTAGATCTACCACGAGATCAGAGAGGCTAAACCCTAGAAGCTAGCCTATGGTATGATTGTATGTTATGGTTGTTGTCCTACGGACTAAAACCCTTCGGTTTATATAGGCACCGGAGAGGGTTAGGGTTAAACAAAGTCGGTTACAAAGGAGGAGATATCCATATACGTATTGCCTAGCTTGCCTTCCACGCCAAGTAGAGTCCCATCCAGACACGAGACGAAGTCTTCAATCTTGTATCTTCATAGTCTAACAGTCCGGCCAATGGAAATAGTCCGGCTGTCCAGAGACCCATAATCCAGGACTCCCTCAGTAGCCCCCGAACCAGGCTTCAATGACGATGAGTCCGGCGCGCAGTATTGTCTTCGGCATTGCAAGGCGGGTTCCTCTTCAAATTCTGTGTACCTGTCGAAATAGTGTCTGGTTTCTTGTGAATGTTGCACTCCTTGGCTTCCACGCCCAATAATGGCCGCTTTCCACGTGTCAAGCGAATGTGAAGAGCCAGGGTGTTTTCGCATTTACCCCCCTAGCTGTGCAAATGAGCTGCCTATTTAAAAAGACGAGGATTCAGATCCAAATCACACCATCCTCCCTCGGTGAGCTTTCATAGGAGCGCACCCGACAGAGATCCATTCCATCATGGCCGGTCGAGCAGCTCCTCCTCTCGCGCCCCTAGCTCCAAGCCTGGAGATTGGGAGAGATGTTCCGTCCCGCACAGCAAATTAGTGATGCTCCAAACCAAGGGATTTCTTTCCCCAGCGTACCTGGTCCCGGTTCGAGCCGGGCTTGCCACCTATAATGGCGGAGAGCAAGCGGAGAGTCTTCCCAATCCCTCCAAGGGAGAGCGGGTATGCCTTGTCCCTTACTTAGTAAGAGGGCTCGGATTCCCAATTCATCCGTTTCTCTGGGGGCTCCTGGAGTTCTACGGCCTCCAGTTGCACAACCTTACGCCTGCCTCCCTGCTGCATATCGTGGGATTCGTAGCCCTTTGCGAGCTGTTTTTGGGCCGTGAAGCTCATTTCGCTCTGTGGAAGAAGCTGTTCTGCCGTGTGCCCCGTTCTCAGAAGGGATCAATATATCAAGTGGGCGGAGCCAAAGTGTGGCGTATTGCCGGGACCGGATACCTGTCCGGGACCCCAAAGAAGACTGACCTTCAGAATGGTTTTATATAGAAGACGTCCCCCTCCCGGATCCTATTCGGACCGGCCTTCCTGAGTTCGACAACGCCCCTTTGAAGAAGCGCCGGAGCTGGCATCCACGGAGCTCCCTGGAGAAAGAGGACAGGGACATTCTGTACCTGATGAGCCGGATAAGTTTTTTAGCTCGATCCGGATTGACCATGATCGAGGTCATGGCCACATGCATCATGCGGGGGGTGCAGCTGCTTCAGTATAGAGGCCACCCCATGTGGGATTTCAACGGGGAGGATGACGCCACGCGCCACGGCCGCAAAGGGCCGGGATCGGCTGTCGATCTAATAAAGATCTGATCCACTTTGTACAAGGGAGAAGAGGAGGAATTCCTTCGTGTCAAACCGCAGGGCGGATTTTCTATGTACAATCCTCCAAGCTGGGTAAGCGGAGACTTTTTATCGCCCATCCGTTTCGTATTCCCGTAGTTAAGTATTCATTCTAGCGATTTCATCGTAGGAGCTGCGCCAGGCAGTAAAGGAGATAAACAGCCCTCCTCCACAACCCGAGGACCCTGGACGGTCCCTTGACCCGGACTCCCAGGAGGATCCAGACATATCCGTGGAGCTGATCGACGGGGTATTTTACCAATGGAGTAATGACAACGCCTTGGTGGCCATTACGGCCGATTACCCTGGGCTAGTTCCAGCCTCACAGGTGACTGAGACCGAAGCCCCAGCACTTAAAAAGGGATCTGTCCTTGCGCTTTTTTGATTGCCGTATAATAGCCGTGTTTTGCAGGGGAGGTCCTCGGGGCAGAAGGCTGAGCCTGTGGCAACTAGCCAACAAGGGGCCGCGAGGCCAGGCAGGCTGAAAAGATCCGCAATCCGGATTGAGACACCGGCGTAGCGGTACGGCGCGCCGTCTTTATTGCAAGACATTATCTTCAGAGGCATATTAACGCCCATGTCTTCTTTTCAGGAAAAAGAGCGCTCGCCGGACTATACCCGGAGAGGCTACCAATCGCGCCTCCACAAGCTAGGCTCCAATGCCGGATTCAGAGGCGAGAACGAATGCAAGGCGTGCGCCAGGTGCCCCTCCGACAGAGGATGTGGACAAACTGTCCACCTCCCATTCCGAGGTGGAAAGTGCCATGAACCACAGGCGTCGCCGGACTGTTCTTCGTGACGCTTGTTTCTCCCAAGAGGCATTGGATGCCTTCAACTCAGGAGACGCGCACCTCCGTGCCGCTCAAAATGGTCTAGCCAGAGCCATGGAGCAGTATGTAAAAGACATACGGGTGAGAAAATTTGATGATTATATATATATCAGTAGCCCCTGAGACTTGAAACGGTTAGGATAACTGATTTAAGGATCATTTGTTATGTAGGTTCTTACAGAAAAGAATACTCAACTGCCCCGGGAGCTGGAAGAGTGCAAAGCCCAACTTCAGGCCGCACTGGCCGCAGCAGGGGAGCCCAAAGAGACCCCCCTCTGGTAACATATCCTTCGAATGATAAGTATCATATTTAGAATGCGGCGTATATGCAGATCTGATGATAAAATTGCAGATGACACTGGAGTAAATCTGGATAAGCAACAGCTCATACGCCAGCTGAAGGCCGGTGAGAGCGTGCTGACAAGGGTGAGGCAGGAGAAGAATGATCTCCAAGATGCCAACACCAAGCTGGGCGTGGAACTAAAAGATGTTCGTGTCCAACTGTCGGACTCTGTTAAGGAGAATCGGCGGCTTCGGCGCGGCATATTTAGTAAGTGCTTGAACAAACTTTGAAAAAGAGTTCGGCGAGGAAGCTGGCTGATAGAGTTATGTCTGTAGGTATGCTAACTGGTCGTCCTGCCAAGGAGATGCCTGGTTCAATGGGTGATCTTCTTCCCGAGCTCCCACAGTTGCATGAACGAGTTCGGCAGGTGATGCAAGGCGTTGCCCAGGCCTTGTGGCCTTCCGTCTCCATACCCGAAGGCCTTGGAGAGCTTGCAGAAAAGCTGAAGGGAGCACGGCGGTGCTTCCGATTATGGAAGATATCGGCCTGCCGCCAGGGCGCCAGGGAAGCCTAGGCAATGATGAAGACACGGTACACGAAGGCTGACCCGAACCACATGGCCGAAGTCGGACCTGTGGGGCCGGATGGCAAGGAGATCCCTGTAAGTTTAGTGTACGGCCAAGTAGAATTGGCCGCAAAGTATTCCCAATAGGACTGTAGACTAGACAGCCTATTGGATGGCATTGAAGACGAATTCAACCAGTCATATTGACTATGTAATTTTAAAGTGACATGTATGATGCCTTCTAGCCGGATTGTAGATTGTTTGTCGTGGCGGACCTTTTCGCTTCAACCTCGGGACCCGATAGTCCGGAGTGTATCCGAATACCCTCTCGGTTATGTAAGAACCGGGGGATGCGTGGAGACCAGGCGTAGGGGTCATTAGTGTTTTATCAGACAAGTGCCCAACTAGTTATGTTATATTACATGGGTAGTAAGAAACATCTTCCAGAGAGAATAGTTCCGTTAAGGGTTCCTTTCCCTGGGTAGGCATGCCCAGTAATCTGTTCATGACTAGGAGGAATCTGGCCCAGTAATGGTGTACTGTTTGGGCATCTTCCTTTCTTTTTTTGGGCATCTGTTTGGGCATCTGTTTGGCCCAGTAATGGTGTACTGTTCATGATAAGGAGCCGTATTCCCGCGCCAAACCTACGCCTGTCGTAAGTTCTTTCTTCTTTTCTTCCTTTTTGTAGCCGGCCTCATGATAGCCGACTCTTGATCAGTTCGTTTGCCTTTTGCAGAACCCTCTTCTCCCTCCGACAGCCGGGGCCGCGGGGGTAGAGCGCCAGCTCCTCCCGGACCGCACGGTGGACGACGCCGACGATCCGGACCTGGGAGCGGCCGCCATGGAAGACGCCATCATGGGGGAAGGAGACGAGGCCGGAGGCGCGTGACTCGGGGCCAGCTTCGAGGACTGGCCGGATGACGACGAGGTCGAAGTCGCCCCGCACCGCCAGCCGGCGCCCGATCATCAAGGCGCGGGCTCGTCTGTCGTGCCGGCTGCCCGTGGCGGTGCGTAGAAGTGCCGGGCCGCGTCGACCTTCTTCGGCAGCCGGCCGAAAAAATCCAAGGCCTCCACGGAGGCGACCAAGCGAGATGAGGCGGCCGCGAAGGCGGCCCGCTTCCGCAAGGCGGTGAAGCAGCCGCAGGCGATCTCTGCGTAAGTCGTCGAATGTCTTACGTATATATTTTTTTGTCTTCTTCGTCCGAAACTCTTCTAAACCTTTCTTTTCTTGCCGGACAGGGCACCGCTTTCTCTCAAGCGAGGTCCTGGCGGCTCCGTAGTCGGGCCGACTCGAGGGTACTCAAGCTCCCGCCGCGTGGATCCCCGCGCCGACCTTAAGGAGGCCACGGAGCGGAATGCGCGGGAGGCACGGGAGGAGTGGGAGGCGGCGGAGCGAAGGACCGCCCAGGCGATGAAGGAGCAGGCCGACTCGGCGGCCAAGGCCCGGGCGAAGGCGGCAGCCGCGGAGACGGAGGCGGAGGCTTCGCATAACCGGCCTCCGCTGCTCGTTGTTCCCCTCCGCGCCGTGGCCCCCGACGTTCCCGTGCCCCCGTCGGAGGAGGTCGGCCAAGGCCCGCCGGTGATGGAGAGGCGGGAGGATCCCGTGATCTTCGTGGAGGGGGCATCGCAGACGGCGCCGACTAGAGCGGGCCAAAGCGGCCAATCAGCTACGGCGCCAGAGCAGCCGTCCAGGGGCGAGCCGGCGGCAGGGGCCGGCCTCGAGGTGCAGCCAGCATTGTGCCGGCGCGTAGGGGGTGGCGCCTCCGCACTAGAACCGCCCTGGGCAGCGGGCGCTAGCTAGTGGCGGAGGCCCTGGAGACGGCCAGCGTCAGCACGTCCGAGTGGACTCCCAGCGGGGGGACGGGCGAGCTGAACGCGGCGGCCGAGGAGGTCCGGAACCGGCTTCAAGCTCAGGCCGCCTCGCTGCAGCGATACACTCAAGAGTTTCTCTCAACGTGGGCCGTCATCCGGGTGAGTCTTCTGTCCTTGGTTATTTTGCTCTTTCGATTTCTTCCGTGGGGGCGCGTCAGCGCACCCACTGGGTGTAGTCCCCGAGTTCCAAGCCGGCTGCTGTGCAGGCGGTTTGGAACTTACTAGGTCCTGACAACTTAACTTATCCTTGCCTCCTGTATAATCTTCAAGAGTATCATAACCTTCGCGCAGCCGCCTTCAACTCCCAGGCTCAGGAGCTGGGCCGGAGAACTGAGGACCTGACCAGCAGCCGGAGTGCGTGTTTGTCTCATTCATCTCCTGTGGGGGCGCGTCAGTGCACCCACTGGGTGTAGTCCCCGAGATTCAGGCCGACTGCTGAGCAGCCGGGTCGGATCTTCCTTGACGACTTCCCCTTATTAATTTTTCCTTTGTCTTCATGCTTGCAGGAGCCAATGCTGACTTGAGGGGGCAGCTCAGCGAGGCGCAGGCCGCCCTTCGCGCCAAGGAAACTGAGTACGACGCCTTGGTCCTGGAGCGCGACCGCCTGACCAAGAAGCTGGCTGGCCAGGAGGAGAGCCACAAGGCGGCCCTGAAGAAGGCGCAGGATAACGAAGCCGCCCTGAAGGCCGAGTTCGAGACCGAAGCGGCGGGCTGGGCTGAGACCAGGCAAGCGCTGAATGAAGGCTTCGGCCGTATTGAGGATTTGATCGACGGTAAGCCGCCTTCCTCACTCCTTGCATGCCCCTTGCTACCTGATTTGTGTTCTGACTTGTGCTGCTTTTTATTCTCTGTGCAGACTACTTTCCCGGCTACTCCGTCTTTGCTACCCAAACCATCGAGGCCCATCGTGAAGCGCAATCAGGCGGGGGCCGACATCGCGCCGGATGCGAGTCGGACGCTTGAGGAGCAACTCTTGGCGGTCCAAGCGCGGCTGCAGCCGGCTCATCGTATGCTCCGCCGCCTCTAGCGCACCGGGGCGCAGGTGTTAGCCGCCCTCTGGCCAAGCGAGACGATTCCCCGCACCCCGAGTCGGACTGCCGACTGGCTGGAAGTTGCGGTTGGCCGCTTCGAGGCTTGGAAAGCATCAGCGGCCCGGCTTGGAGCTGGGCGGGCGTTGGAGTTCGTCCGAGCTTGGTATCCGGGGCTGAACCTGGACCAGCTGCGCACCTGGCGGCTGGAGGCCGACGAAGAGCTGGAGGAGGTGCGGCCGGCTATCGCTCAGAGCGCTTCGACGATCGCCGAGTGTACTGACATCAGCGTCTTCGCTCCTGAAATTAATGATGACGGCGCTGCCCAGCCGGAGGAGTGGTTCGGGCTGGACCCGGCAACGGGTGAAGACTCGGCAGAGGAGATCGCCTCCAGCGATGAAGGCGAAGACGACGAAGGAGAGGAGGGCGAAGACGTTGAGCCGGCCGGTGAAGCGGCCAGCCAGCCTCAGCCCGATCGTGCCTCCAGCAACGAGGCGCGTGCTAGCGCGCCCTCTGCGGGAGGCGGTGATCATGCCGAGGTTCGCCAACCGGCCACTCCTCCAGCCGGCACTGCCATCTCCACCGACCTGCCCGACTCGCCAGTCGCTCCCTTGGCTTAGTCTGCCGTCTTTCTTTTTTCCTGCTTGTTGCCTTTTGAACGATTTTATCAAACTTGCGCAGTTCCACCCACTGGGGGTGTATTCAAACTATGTCGAATGCTGGCCTTTTGAAGGTCTTTTATGTAAATATTATTGCGTGCTTGGTTTCCATTCATGTATGCTTTTTATCCTTAGGCTGTTTCCTTTGCCGCCTTCCCCTTCTGGGAAGGCAAGTACTCAAGCTTTCTTAGATTGGAGCGAGGTAAATGGAAGCCAGCCGGCCGGTTACTCTGGTAGCCGGTCGGTGGTGGGAGAAAAACCGGCTTTTGTTATATTAGTCCGTTAGTCCCTAGTCGTTTTTCGTGTGGGCACCCGTTCCTGCCCTTAAGTCTTGCTAGGCGGACAGCCGGTTCTTCGAACTGCGACTTTTGGCAAGAGAAAGCTTGGGAGCCGACACACTACTTGTCTGACTGCGAGTAGGACTTCTAATATAACTCCAGGCGGCCAGTCCCCGGGCCGACTAGTCGACCCCGGTGCCGGACGGAAAAAAGTGAATGCAATGACAAGGCCATAAGCATGATACTTTTCATTTCATAGACAAAAGATGGCAGTCCCCGAGCTCTCCTCGGGGGGCCTATTGTCTCGAACTTAGTACAAAAGTTAGCGTGATAGATACTGCATTTCAACTATAAAACCTTCGGAGGAGGTTGGCGTTCCATGGTCGTTCCGACTCTTTGCCGGAGTCGTCTCTCTTTCGTGCCTTCGGCTTCTGCGCGTCGATCAGGTAGTAGGAGTCGTTGCCTAAGGCTCTGCTGATGATGAAGGGGCCCTCCCAAGGGGCCGAGAGCTTGTGCTAGCCGGCTGTTCGCTGGATCAGCCGGAGCACAAGATCGCCCTCTTGGAAGGATCTTGGCTTGACCTTCTGGCTGTGGTAGCGGCGCAGGCCCTCCTGATAGATGGCGGACCGGCTGAGGGCTAACAGCCGGCCTTCTTCCAGCAGGCCGACGCCGTCTTCTCGTGCTGCCTTGGCCTCGACTTCCGTGTACATGGTTACCCGAGGCGAGTCGAACTCGGTGTCAGTTGGGATGACCGCCTCGGCACCATATACGAGGAAGAAAGGAGTGAAGCCAGTTGACTTGTTTGGTGTAGTGCACAGACTCTAGAGGACAGCCGGCAGCTCATCGAGCCAACAGCCGGCTGAATGCTCCAGTGGTACGATCAGTCAGGGCTTGATGCCGGAAAGGATGAGGCCGTTGGCTCGCTCGGCCTGGCCGTTTGACTGCGGGTGGGCGACGGACGCTAGGTCCAACCGGATGCCTTACGTCGCGCAGAAACGTGCCAAGGCTCCCTTGGCGAAATTCGTGCCATTGTCGGTGATGATGCTGTGTGGTACGCCGTACCAAGTTGTTATATCTGTGATAAATGTCACGGCAGTCGGCCCATTCAGCTTCTTGATTGGCTTTGCCTCAATCCATTTGGTGAATTTGTCCACGGTGACAAGCAGATGTGTCATGCCGCCGCGAGCCGTCTTGAATGGGCCCACCATGTCCAGTCCCCAAACGGCGAAGGGCCAAGTGAGGGGAATGGTCTTGAGTGCTGAAGCCGGCATGTGTTGCTTGGAGCTGAAGAGTTGGCACCCTTTGCAATGTTTAACTAACTTCTTGGCGTCATCCAAAGCAGTCGGCCAAAAGAAACCATGGCGGAAGGCTTTGGCAACGAGTGATCTTGAGGCCGCATGGTGGCCGCATTCTCCTTGGTGGATGTCCCTGAGGATTGCAATGCCCTCAACGCATCACTGGAGGACTCCAGTGACACTGCGCTTGACGAGTTCTCTGTTGACGATTGTGTATGCTCCGGCTCGGTGTTGGACTTGTCTTGCCTCTACTTCGTCAGCCGGCAGATCGTGGTTTATTAGGAAGTTGAGGATGGATTGAGCCCATGACGGAGTTGCGACTTCTTCTATTGCCAGAACGGCTACTGCGACGAGGGCGGGCGGGCTGGGTGGTGAAATGCTGGAGTTGGCCGCTGCCTGTTGTGTTGGTGTAGTCTCCGGGCCGACTACCACAGTCCCTGAGCCAGGTGAGGCAGTCCCCGGGTCGGGCGTAACTACGGAAGTCCCCGAGCCGCCTGCTGATACGCCCTGGCCGACTATCGAAGTCCCCAGGTCACCTGCTTGGTTCTTCGAGCCGGCTACGTCGGGGTCAGGCGGCACAAAGATGGAATCGGACTCTGGAGACGGCTTGATAGACGGCTTGAGGAGGCGTTGTAGAGAGACACCGGTTGGTATTGCTTGCCGAGTGGAGCCTATTCGAGCCAGGGCATCAGCTGGCTCGTTGTCGGCTCGTGGTACGTGGAGGAACTCGCATCCTTCAAAATACCCACTGATCTGCTGAACGAGGAAGCGGTAGCTTGCCATATTTGCGTCCTTGGCATCCCAGTCGCCGGATGATTGCTGGACCACCAAGTCCGAGTCGCCATAACATAGGATCCGGTGAATGCCAAGTTCTTTGGCAAGCCGGAGCCCGTGTATGAGCGCCTCGTACTCGGCCACGTTGTTGGAGGCGGCAAAGTGAATTTGCAGCGTGTATCTGAGCTTGTCACCTTTGGGAGAGGTGAGGATGACGCCGGCTCCCAAGCCGGTGCGCATCTTGGACCCATCAAAGTGCATGCGCCAATGAGTGGAGTCGAGAGCCGGCGGTAGGTACTGGGTCTCGGGCCAGTCGACGAGGAAGTCGGCCAATGCTTGGGACTTGATGGCAGTGCAAGGCTGGTAGAAGATCGTATAGGAGGCCAGCTCGATGGCTCATTTCGCCACCCGGCCGGATGCATCCCGGCTGCCTATGATCTTGGCCAGCGGGGCGGTGCATACAACCGTGATGGGATGCTCTTGGAAGTAGGGCTTCAGCTTCTTGGCAACGAAGTACATGCCGTAGCACATCTTCTGGTAGTGCGGGTAGTTCTGCTTCGAGGTAGACAACACCTTGCTCAAATAGTACACCGGCCTCTGGACCGGCTGGGCTCGGCCTTCTTCTGGGCGTTGGACTACGATGACGGTGCTGACCACCTGGCTGGTTGCGGCAGTGTAGAGGAGCATGGGCTCTTTCTCAGTCGGCGCCACCAGGACAGGCGGCGTGGCCAGCATCTTCTTCATCTCGTGAAAAGCTTGATCGGCTTGGTCATTCCACTCGAAGTGGTTGGTCTTCTTCATGAGGCGGTAGAGGGGAAGAGCTTTCTCTCCGAGCTGGCTGATGAAGCGGTTCAGGGAGGCCAAGCATCCGGTAAACTTCTGGACGTCTCGAAGTTTGGTGGGAATCGCCATTCTCTCAATGGCCTTGATCTTTACTAGGTTACATTCGATGCCGTGTTCGGAGACCAGGAAGCCTAGGAGCTGGCCGGCTGGCACTCCGAACATGCATTTCTCGGGGTTAAGCTTGATTTGGAACCGGCGTAGGTTCTCAAATGTTTCCTTGAGGTCTTCCAGCAAGGTGCCGCGCTTCTCCGTCTTCACTACAATGTCGTCTACGTAGACGTGGGCATTTCTGCCGAGTTGCTTGAGGAGGCACTTCTGCATGCAACACTGAAAAGTGGCACCAGCATTTCTCAAGCCGAATGTCATAGTCAGGTAGCAGAAGGCTCTGAATGGCGTGATGAAGGCGGTCTTCAGGCGGTCTGCCGGATTTAACTTTATCTGGTGATACCCTGAGTAAGCATCCAAGAAACTCAACAGCTCGCATCCGGCCGTGGAGTATATCACTTGGTCAATCCTTGGCAGGGCAAAGGGATCTTTGGGGCAGGCCTTGTTGAGGCTCGTGTAGTCTATACACATGCGCCACTTGTTGTTTTTCTTTAGCATGAGGACCGGGTTGGCGAGCCACTCTGGAAAGAAAACTTCCATAATGAAGCCGGCTGCCAGAAGCCGGGCTATCTCCTCTCCCACAATCCTGCGTTTCTCCTCCGACAGTCGGCGGAGGGGCTGTTTGACTGGCTTTGCGTCTTCTCGGACGTGTAGTTTGTGCTCGGCAAATTCCTTCGGGATGCCCGGCATGTCCTTGGGGGACCATGCAAAGATGTCCCGATTCTCACGGAGGAAATCGGCGAGCTCACCTTCCTATTTGCTGTTTAGGTTTGCCCCGATGACGGCAAACCTCTCTGGGTGCTCGGGGTCAAGAGGTATCTTATTCGTCTTCTTGGCCGGCTGGAAAGATCCTTGAGCATCATGCTCCTTGGGATCGGGGGACAAGGCCGACTGCTTGCCGGCCATGGCCACGACTCGGTCCAACATCTTCTTTTCTTCGGCAATCACAAGGGACTCGGCCAGCCGACTGCTGGCTGCTGCGCACTCAGAGGACTTCTTGTAATCGCTGGCTATGGTGATGACGCCTTTGGTGCTCGGTATCTTCATCTTGAGGTATGCATAGTGGGGAACTGCCATGAACTTGGCCAAGGCAGGTCAGCCAAGCAATACATGGTAAGGGCTCTCCAGGTCCACCACTTCAAACCAGATCGCTTCCCGGCAGAAATGCTCCTTGTCCCCAAAAAGTACATCAATCTTGATCTTGCCAATGGGGGCGCAGGACAGGCCGGGTACGATGCCATGGAACACAGTCCGAGTAGGCATGAGTTGCTTCGTCTTGACATTCATCTTCTCCATGGTGTCGCGGTACAGGATGTTGATGCTGCTCCCGCCGTCTATCAGCATGCGGGAGAATCGGGCAGTGCGTCTATCTGTTGCAAGGGTGGCATCCAAAACCAACGCATAAGAGCCGGGAGACGGCATCACCTCTGGGTGGTCGGTCCGGCTCCAGCTGATAGGTTTTTCTGACCAGTGCATGTGCTCGGCGGGGTTGGCAGCAACCATGATGACTTCTTGGTGCTCTCGGCGTTTGCTGCGCCGGTCTTCGGGCTGACTTGTAAAGATGATATAGGCAGCATGCTTATCGGGGAACTCATCGTGCACGGCACCGACTGCGGGCCGAGCGGCCGGCGGCTGCGGAGCCGGAGGCGGCGGACTGGCAGGCGGAGGCGGCGCGAGCCCTTCGCCTTTAGAGATTCGGGTGAGCCAGTGGCACTTCCGGGTCGTGTGGTTGGACGGCTTCGCGCCGCTGTGGAACTTGCACGGGGCGTCGAGAGTCTGCTCGTAGGAGAAGGCCGGCTGCCAAGCCGGCTTGACGCCCCTCTACTTCTTGGGTGCGGGCTGCGCTTCGGGCTGCTCGTCTTCGACTGTGGCCACCTGCCGACTGGTGGAGGGCGGCACCGGGCCCTTGCGCTTGTGGTCATTCTGGTGTGGGCGTCGGCCGGAGTCCCCAGCCGGCGTCTTGGGCGCCGGGTTGAGTACCTTTCCGGACGCGTCTACCCGGAGTTCGGTCTTCATCGAGGAGTCGGCGGTGGCGTACTTGTCCACTATGATCAGAAGCTCGTCGAGGGTAGTCGGTTCATCGCAGAGGAGCTTGTGCTTGAGGAGGGTGCCTTCTCGGCACTCGGCAGTGAAGTATTCTATGGCTTGCACCTCGTGCACCCCTTCGCAAGAGTTGCGGAGCTCGGCCCAAAGCGTGAGGTAGTCGCGAGTGGACTCGGCGGGGCCTTGTACGCACAAGGAGAGTTGTCTGGGCTTGGGAGCCCGCTTGTAGGTGCTGGTGAAGTTGCGGACGAAGGCTTCTGTGAAGTCTAGCCAGCTGTTGATGCTGTATGGCTTGAGGCTGTTGAGCCAGGTCCGCGCCATGCCCTGCAGCATGAGGGGCACGTACTTCACAGCAACGCGCCTGTTGCCGTTGGCTATGCTAACCGCCGTGGAGTAGTCGATCAACCAATCTTCCGGCTTCACGGAGCCATTGTACTTGGGCGTGTCTCTTGGGAGCGAGAACCCTTTGGGGAAAGGGTCGTCGCAGATGCGGGGGCCGAAGCAAGGCGGGCCGGCATCGTCTTCTTCTAGCGCCAGGGATCGCGCCAGGCGGTCGATCCGATGGTGGGCGTCGTTCTCGCCGACTCCTTCGCGGCGACCTAGCCGGCCGCTGAGAGTCGGATGCGCAACAGGCCGCGGGGTGGGATATCTCTCTCGACGGGGCCGGGGCGGAGGCAGGTTGCCCCGCCACTCCACGGCCCGGGGGTGGCCTTCTGCGTCTCGCTCGATGGAGATTCGGGTTCGGCTTCGGCTGGCAGCCGGTTCTTTCTCGCGCCGCGCGCGGGTTTTACCCGTAGTCGGCGTCCGGGATGTCACGCCGTGATCTCGGCACGGGGAAGGGCCTTCCGCGCGGGCGTCGGCTTTGTGCCGCTGCGCGGCTGCATCAGTCAGCTGCTGGATGCGTCGGGTCATGTGGGGGAGCTCTTCGGCCCCCAGTCCATCTAGCTCGTCTACGGCCGCCTGGGCGGCGCGCAGGTTCTCGAGTGGAGTAGCGTAGACTAGGCGGTCGACTCCTAGCATATCGGCGATGACAGCGCTGCGCTGTCTGACAATGCCGGCCCGGCTAGGCCCGCCTGGGGGCGGCGTGCCAAAGGCGGCGCGGTCGGCCTCGCATCGGTGGGCCTCAGCGAGGCGTCTAATGGAAACCAACTTCCGGCCCTCCGCAAGGAGGGCGAGGCGGCGAGCTTGCAGTGCTTCAGCATCGGCATCGGCCGGGAGGGGGATGGACAAGTCGTGGACCGCCGCGTGCGGGGCGTCGTGGGCGCTCTCGTCAGAAGCGCCGCCGTGGCCAATGACCATCACCTCGGTGGTGACAGCGTCGCAGCCATCGGCCCGGGGAAGCGGGTCGTTGTAGATCACGACGTTGGTGGGGAACGTGTCGAGCGAGGCCGTGTCGGAGTCGACAGGCATCGGATCGGTGGAGCCAACCGACTCCATGTCCACGGCAGGCTCGCCGGAGACGTGGAGCTGGCCGAGGAGGTTGACGAGGTGGTTGGTGCCCGCGTCGGGGGCGAGCTCGTCAGAGATGAGAGTCTTGTCAAGGAGATTGGCGAGGCTGCTCGCCGCACAGATGTTGGTGATGCCTTGTAGCACGTCGTGGCAAGCGCCATCGGGCGTGCCGGGCTGGCTACGCTCGCGGGGGAGGAAGAGGGTTCCCGTCCAGAACAGGTCTCCGGACGATGATGCACCTAGCCCCACGGTGGGTGCCAAATGTCGGGTGGTAGGTGCGACATATGCCAACGAGTGGCTTATCATTGTGGGAGCCAGTAAGACGTCGCCGGTGCCTGGAAACGGGATGAGGCGAAGACATGCACGCGGCGAATCTTACCCAGCTTCGGGGCTCTCCGTGGAGATAACACCCCTACTGCTGATCTGCGGGGTCTCCGCATGGTCACTAGATGAACAAGTAGCTACACGATGCTCCTTGAGCTGTTGGCGAGAGGAGGAAGAAGGGCACAGCTTGCTCTCTTCTCCTCCCTATGTGGTGTCTGAGACTAGCAGGGATTGATCTCCCTTTGCATGGATGCCCCGAGGGGTTTATATAGGCCTACCCCCAGGGGTACAATGGTAATCTGTCTGGGCGCGGGGCCCAGCCGTCTGTGTCTACGCTCTCCGGCTTCTGCGCCGGCTGCTGGGGCCCACCGGCTAGTGGGTCCCGCCGGCTGCCGGCTCCTTGGTCGACAGGCAGGCCCCACTGTCAGGGCCTTGTCGGTGGCTGGTTACTGTTGCTCAATCTTGGTGGCGAGGGCTTCGCCGAAGTGGGCGTGGCTACAGTGCCGCTGCCCGGTGGGCGATCACTGTAGCCCCACCGCGTCTTGTCTCCTTAATGGGGCGTCTTCTTCGAGGGAGGTGGCAAGCCGGCTGTGGGGAGCCGGCTCTATCTTGGGCCGACTGGGGGAGGTCTAGCCGCCTTCGGGTGTCTCTCTGCCTGAAGGGGCCCACCGCCCGTGGGCCGTACTGGTAACCCGTCATGGATGACATCAGGGTCAACGTGGCAAGAGTGCTGCGCCGGACGGGTCATGGCCACCCGTACAGCGCACTGTGCCAGGCGTGCTCCGGGATTCGGGGGTGGCAGGCTTCACTGTAGCCACGCTCCGTCACATCGCCGTTATGTGGATGCAGACTTCGAGGGTACGATCTTGACCGCTTTATGGGAGCCGGCTTCTTGGAGTCGGCCTTCTCGCGGCCGGCTTCTCGGAGCCGGCCCTCCCGCGGCTTCTCTTCATGAGGGCTAAAGTCGGGCCGCCTTCGATAGCCGGCCTGGAGACAGCCGGCAAGGGGAAGGCGGCCCTGCGTCTTGGATTCTTGAGGGCCGAATCGGCTCGTAATTTTTTCAGAAGGGCTAGGGGGAGCCGGGTAGGCTACCCATGGTTATTTACTCCGACACACGCTTCGCACTCCGGGTGTTCTATCGGAAACAAACAATAGCATACATAAGAAATCAAGCAAAGATGACAGATAAATCTCAAATACGAAGATCTAACCGGAAAGTTAAACCGAAGAACTCCGGTTTGCAAAAAGAATCAAATCAAACGGAGCAACGAAACTCAAACTGCGAAAGAAACAAGATCTGATTACTAATCTGGACTAAAGTCAAATTTTACAGTAGCAAAATCTTGTTCAAGTTGGTTAAATAAAAAGAGGGCTTCGAGATGAAGCTCTAGCCGCTTGAATCGCCTGATTCTGATAAACGAGCGAAAAGATAAACTAAAACGAAAAACAGGGCAGAAATCGCGATCGAAAATAATCGCGGAAAAACCCTGGAAAAAGAAAACTGACGAACAGGCTAAGGAACGAAAATTCGCTGTCTGTGGTTAAGGTGAAAACCATTTGTTAAAACGAACAAACGGGCGTTCGCTAAATAACTAAACCGGAAAAATAAAATAAAAACCGAACCTATCTATTAAAAAAACGGATCTAGGATTTTTACCGAAAAAACCGAACCGGCAAAGAAAACCGGCGGCGACGGTGGCGAACTCCGGCGAGCGGCGCGACACGGCGGCGCGGCGGCATCAGCTACGCGCGGCGGCGGCGCGGCTTGTGCGGCGGCGGTGCTAGGGCGGCGGCGGCTTATGGTTTCTGGCGGGGCGCTGGGCTGCTGGGGGTCGGGCCTCCCGGCTTATAAAGGTCGGCCGGGCCAGGAGTCCTAGGTGGACACGGCCCGGTTAGGTCGGTTATTTAAAAATGCCCTTACTTTTGCCCTTACTTGGTTCCTACCCACGGGTTTTGCCCTTACTTTTCGAGCTTGCTCAGTTTTGCCCTTACTTTTTCCATCGAGGTCCCTCGAATGCCCTTTGACCGTTTGACCAAAACTTTGAAAATTCATAACTAATTCACATGAACTCAGAAAAATGCAAATAAGATATCAAAATGTTCAGATAAACATTACCTTTATGGGCATATCATTTGCATTCAAGACAAAAGCATCATTTAAACTACCCGAGGTAATTAGTGTTATTAACATTATTAAAAATAAATAGGTATAAACAATATTTTTTTCATGAATAAAAATTACATGCAAATGTAGGTGATGTTTTCGGAACATCCTGATAACTTATTTGCATTTTTTAGAGTTTGTAACAAGTTGATACGAACTCAGGAAAATGCAAATAAGGTATCAGGATGTTCAGAAAACATCACCTACATTTGTATATAATTTTTATTCACGGAAACAATATTGTTTTTACCTATTTATTTTTAATAATGTTAATAACATTAATTACCTCGGGTAGTTTAAACGATGCTTTTGTCCTGAATGCAAATGATATGCCCATAAAGGTAATGTTTATCTGAACATTTTAATATCTTATTTGCATTTTTCTGAGTTCATGTGAATTAGTTATGAATTTTCAAAGTTTTGGTCAAACGGTCAAAGGGCATTCGAGGGACCTCGATGGAAAAAATAAGGGCAAAACTGAGCAAGCTCGAAAAGTAAGGGCAAAACCCGTGGGTAGGAACCAACTAGGGGTAAAAATGCAATTGTCCCTAAAATTCCGCGCAGAAAAACGTAGTAAAGAAGTACTAAACGGACTCCAAAAATCCTAAAATAAATTTTCTCTGTCCTCTAAATATACGCCGGACAAGGTGAACATTTATTTGGGCCTCTAGTGCAATTGCGAAAAACGCGTATTTTTCCTAATTCAAATAAAACAACGATTAAACCCCAAATAAAAATACAAATTGATTTTAATATTTTTCCTCCAACATTTCATTTATTTTTGGAGAAGTCATGTTATCTCCTCTCATACAATTTTAGTATGAAATATTTTTGGTGGAGAAAAATAACTAAAACCAAAGTGATCCTTGTTCCAATATTTGACAAAACTCAAACATGAGAACGAGGGAAAATTCTAGCTCTCTCTGAGGGTCCTTGAGTTGCTTAGGATTTCTAGGATCACAAGAACGAAATGCAATAAAATATGATATGCATGGATGACCTATGTATAACATTACAAATTGAAATTTTGGGATGTTAAAAGGGCATACGGTTCAGTCCAATGAACTGTTTGCGATGAGGTGGAACAAAAGAAACGGGCAGCCTGATGAAGGCGTGTGCGATATATGGCATACGGTTCACTCAGATGAACTGTTTGTGACTAGGTAACACAAAAGAAACGGTCAGCCAGATTAAGGTGTGTGGGATTGAGGGCATACACTTCAGAAGGATTAACTATTTGCGGTTAGGCAACAGAACAGAAACGGGTCAGCCAGATCAAAGTGTCTGCGATTGATGGCATACACTTCACATGGATGAACTGTTTGCGATTAGCCACAACAAACTGAAACAGTTAGATAGATCAATGTGTGTGCGCTAGACGGGCACACACATTCTAATTAAAAGAAGTGTGCGCAATGGTAATAATGAGCGCGCATGGTTGTTGGAACAAGACGTGTGCTGGCATTGCCTATTGCGGTGCACCCTATGGTGCAAACACCACGTACGTGGACGAGAAGGCGTACGTGCCCACGTTACGCCTTCTGGGAATAGTGCCACACTTATAACCGTCGGTAAATTTTGAGGATGCGTCCCGTCACATTCCAAATTGCAAACCTGTTCACACCGATCAAAACATAAATGGTTTCCCACTTAGGAGTGTATTACTACTTGGTTATAAATACTAGTACTTCAAGATGACTGCACATTCCTCCCCAACTCCTCATCCACAAAAAGAAAGTCATTCATCATTGTTCCCTTTGTGTCTTCCATGGCCAGCGTGTGTTCTGGGTCGAGAGATTGCCACCAGGGAGATGCGAGCATGGAAGCGGAAGCACGAGAGATGTCCCGCCTCACCGCGAACGCAACTGGCATGTCCCGCCGCACGGCCATAGCAGCATAGAGGTCCCGTCGCGCCGCTGAAGTAGCACGCAGGTCCCGCCATGCTATCGATGCGGTAGACTGGTCTGGCCGCGCCACGGAAGTAGAAGAGATGTCCCGCGGCGCCGCGAATGCAGCAGAGATGTCCTCCCGCGCCGCGGCAGCCTGGGACAATGTCTCGCGGGCAGTCGAGGACTCTCACAGGCGCATGCATGCCATCATCCATAGCCAGATGGATCAGATCACCGGCTGCGCGAGGTTGCAGGACGACATGAAAGCCTCTTTTGCCGGTGTCATCCGGCAACTAAATGAGAGCAATGCGAAGCTCCAGGCCGAGCGCGACCTGCTGAGGACGAAGATCATCGGAAGTGCGGAGCAGCAGGAGGAGACCACTGCCTTGTTGAAGAGGACTGGCGTCATCATCGAGAAACTTATGGACGAGAATGCCATCCTGCGCATCAAGCACAGAAGGCTGGTGGAGGAATCCGTGGATGCTCTCAAGCAACATCTTGAGGACAAGAAAGAGCTCATCGCTGCTCGCCCCAGAGACTAGTTCCCGCGGCCTGCAGCAACATAGAGATCAGCGAGCCAGATCGTTGTCTTCCTTCTTCTTTTGCCCTTGTGTATTTCGGGTGTTGCCGCATGTGACTTTTTTAATTATGTTCCTAAATATGTAAGACAATTATTATCCACTGTCATCGTCCTTATATTCATCATGCTTGCTATAAGTCGCAGTTGATGCTATATAGGTCCGTCAGATCTTACATCAAGATCCGTGCAAAACTTTCTTTTCAAATTTTGATTTTTCTCTCTTAAATCTCATTCCAGTGAGACATATAGCCACGCCGTAGAACAGGGGCTCGGGCGCCATTAATGGAGACGTTGGGAGGGAGGTGCGCGGCGGGTAGCGGTCAAAGGGCTCTCCTCCCGATGATCACGCGCAGGGGTCTGATCGCACGCCTCCCGTACTCAAATAGCTACCCCACATGACACCTCCTAGCCAGTAAAAAAGGGGACGCATGGCGGCACGTAATTGGTAAGTAGAATGCCCACGGTTTCAATAATACTTGTGTTTCCGATTTGTAACATGATAGCACTTGTTTCAAAATGACTTTGTTGATTATCAATGTGTGCGCTTCGCAAATCGGGCAGAAAAATTACCACATCATGTTGGTGCCATGTCATGACACCATGCCAAATTTCATGATTTTCAGGCATGTTTTGGATTTACAGGAATTAAAAAACCAAGTTTCTGAATCGTTTTGGCCGAGCCACGACGCTCAGATGTTTGAATTTCATTCCCATTTCTTGCATGGGACCTAGAAATTCACCCAAGGACACACATGTGATTTTTCAAACAACTTTGGTGCACTGGAGCCTGTGCTTGTAGTTCAAATTTGAATTATGTACATTAAATGCGCAGAAACTCAATTAATTTATAAAAAAGGCCAAATGAACCCAGAATAATTCCAAAATTTGGCACGATACTTTTATTTGGTCTAATCTGCCTGTGTAAAAGAATTAAGGCAGGAGAAGGTAGTGTACGTATCTCGTTTCGCACACAGAGGTGACACGTTCCCTCTCGGAACCATGAGCCTTCTTGAGGGAAGCTCCAGTTTGCAAGAAGCTTACACCAAAGCTTGTCCCAATTCGGCCAAAAATTTACTGCAGCATGTTGGTGCCATGTCATGACACCATGTCAAGTTTCATAATTTTCAGGCATGTTTTCGATTTATAGGAATTAAAAAAACAAGTTCCTCGATCTTTCCGGCCGAGCCACGACGCCCAGATGTTTGAATTTCATTCCCATTTCTTGCATGGGACCTAGAAATCCACCCAAGGACACACATGTGATTTTTCAACCAACTTTGGTGCACCGGAGCATGTGCTTGTAGTTCAAATTTGAATTATGCACATTAAGTGTGCGAAAACTCAATTAATGTATAAAAAGGCCAAACGAACCCGGAATAATTCCAAAATTTAGCACAATACTTCTATTTGGTCTAATATGCCTGTGTAAAAAAATTAAGGCGGGAGAAGGCAGTGTACGTATCTCGTTTCGCACACGGAGGTGACGCGTTCCCTCTCGGAACCACAAGCCTTCTTGAGGGAAGCTCTGGTTTGCAAGAATCTTACACCAAAGCTTGTCCCAATTCGCCCAAAAAATTTACCGCAGCATGTTGGTGCCATGTCATGACACCATGCCAAGTTTCATGATTTTCAAGCGTGTTTTTGATTTATAAGAATTAAAAACCAAGTTCCTCAATCTCTCTGGCAGAGCCATGACGCCCAGATGTTTGAATTTCATTCGCATTTTCTTGCACAGGACCTAGAAATTCACCGAATGACACACATGTGATTTTTCAACCAACTTTGGTGCACTGGAGCATGTGCTTGTAGTTCAAATTTGAATTATGCACATTAAATGCACAGAAACTCAATTAATGTATAAAAAGGCCAAATGAACCCAAAATAATTCCAAAATTTAGCACGATACTTTTATTTGGTCTAATCCGCCTTTGTAAAAAAATTAAGGCGGGAGAAGGCAGTGTACGTATGTCGTTTCGCACATGGATGTGACACGTTCCCTCTCGGAACCACGAGCCTTCTTGAGGGAAGCTCCGGTTTGGAAGAATCTTACACCAAAGCTTGTCCCAATTCGGCCAAAAAAATTACATTAGCATGTTGGTGCCATGTCATGACACCATGCCAAGTTTCATGATTTTCAGGCGTGCTTTGGATTTACAGGAATTAAAAAAACAGGTTTCTTAATCTTTTTGGCCGAGCCACGACACCCAGATGTTTGAATTTCATTCCCATTTCTTGCATGGGACCTAGAAATTCACCCAAGGACACACATGTAATTTTCAACCAACTTTGGTGCACTGGAGCATGTGCTTGTAGTTCAAATTTGAATTATGCACATTAAATGCGTAGGAACTCAATTAATGTATAAAAAGGTCAAACGAACCCAGAATAATTCCAGAATTTAGCACGATACTTCTATTTGGTCTAATCTGTCTGTGTAAAAAAATTAAGGCGGGAGAAGGCCGTGTACGTATCTCGTTTCGCACAAAGGTGACACGTTCCCTCTCGGAACCACGAGCTTTCTTGAGGGAAGCTCTGGTTTGCAAGAAGTTTACAACAAAGCTTGTCCCAATTCGGCCAAAAAATTTACCGCAGCATGTTGGTGCCATGTCATGACACCATGCCAAGTTTCATGATTTTCAGACGTGTTTTGGATTTACAGGAATTAAAAAACCAAATTTCTCAATCTTTCTGGCCGAGCCACGATGCTCAGATGTTTGAATTTCATTCTCATTTCTTGCATGGGACCTATAAATTCACCCAAAGACACACATGTGACTTTTGAACAAACTTTGGTGCATTGGAGCATGTGCTTGTAGTTCAAATTTGAATTATGCACATTAAATGCCCAGAAACTTAATTAATGCATAAAAATGCCAAACGAACCCGGAATAATTCCAAATTTAAACACGATACTCATGTACTAGTTGCACGTTCACTATACGTAAATGTTATAGCAATTCAAACACCATCCTTTCCCTCCATAACACCATTTTGTCTTTCAAAACATAATGAAAAAAATTAGGTATAGCACAAACAGTTTACTAGAAAGAATCGTGTAGGATGCGATATAAAATATCTTGGCGCACTGTCTTATCTGGCTTATGCAAGAAGCTTCGTCGTCTACAGTCCACCGTCCCCGCTTGAACCACACTTGCGCGCCAGTTTCTCGTGGCACCGAGCGAATTTTTTTGCCACCGCGAAAATATCTATCTCCCCGCCCCATCCCTCCTACCAAAATCCACATTTCCACTGTTCCTCCTTGCTTTCCAAGTTCAAACCTTCACTACTACTTACTGGCAGCTCAGCCTCCTTGCTGACGACCCTTCTTCTTGCAGCGCCTCCTCCTCGCTGGTGACTCTTCTTCTTGCAGCGCCGCGTCCTCGCCGGCGACCCTTCTTATTGTTGTGCCGCGTCCTCACCAGCGACCCTTCTTCTTGCTGCGCGGCCTTGTCGATATGGTCAGGTAATCCACACCCACCCACACCATCCTCCTTCTTACTCGTCCCACATGCCCTGACGGACGGCGCGAGACCTTCCACCGAAATCACTGCCTCCCTCCTCCAATTAAGTGCCACCCACAGCCATTTTACACGCAGTATAACATGGAGCTCAGTAGCATGCGGTCGTACATGCGCATGAGGTCGCTATGGCTGCCATGCATGTCGACCGCCAGATCTTGGAGGATCACCTCGTCTTCGAGGCCACTTTCGACACCGCCACGCGGTTGTCTACTTTAAAATACAGTTCGTGCTGTTTTCTTGAGGCCACTGCCAGTGCCTTCTAGTGATTTGTCCTCTGTAATGTTAATATGCGATCTGATGTCTAGTTAACAGTTTGGTCCTCTGAAATGTAATGTTCAGTTAACACTTTGGTCCAACAATTGCTACATTTTGTAGTACTATTCTCAAGCATTCTTTGTTTTGTTAACTGTCTTATCTTCTAGTACATGTTTCTATTCTGCAATGTCATGCTCAGTTAACTATTTTGGTTCATTTGGTTTGTTGTCTATTTAACTGTTTGGTTCAGTTCTGCAATTTGATTTTCATTTGCTGTGGGTACAATTTTGTATTGTTATGCATGTGACACCAATCGAATTTGGATGTACTCAATACATATTCTATTGATAGTATGGCAACTCTCAGTTAACCTGATCAAGATCTTCCTTATGTGTGTTGCAGGGAAACAATGGGAGACACTGCGATTTACCATCGAGGTTTGTTCAAGCAGGGTCCTTTGGCTAATAGCACATTATTGTAAAGTTGCAGGAATCATTCTAATATTTAGGTTTCTTACAATTTGGCCTTGTACATGTAGGTTCTGCTGTCAGAGGCTTAGACCCACTGTTCGACCCATTTTGCATATGGGGAAATGAGATGTCCATGAATATCAGTCAAGTCAAGAAACTCAAAAAGATTGTTAGGATGAAGAAACTTGCGACGAATAACAAAAAGATCTTTGTTTGCACAATGAAGAAGACATCAGTCAACTATAGGATGGTACCAACTCTTTTACCTTGTTTTTACCCCTTGCGCCATTTCAAAATTTACAACAGCGATTTATGCATAGCTTTGTTTTCAGTACTTTTCAAAGCAGTTCACCGATGACTACGTCTCAAACCACCTGCATGGTCAAGAGGCGAGGAAGGTATTCATTCAACACCCACGATACAATATTGAAGTCTTGATGAAGAGGACGAAGGTTGGGAGGGAAATTATCCATAGCCACTGGCCTAAAGTTGCAAGGACATTCAACATCATTGAAGGCTCAATATTTGCCTTCCGCTTGTGCAGTTCCCCAGATGAGATTCATCTGTCTATTTACCGTGTATGATGTTACTTTCCAAAGGTTTTTGATGCTGCATGTGAAACTTGGTGCTGTTGTGTAATGGCATAACTGAGTGCCGAAGCTATCTGATGTAATTTGATTATGAAATCCTGGTTGCTTTTATACGGATATGAAATATCTGGCGTGTTTTATAAGAAATATCAATTTGATTAGTACATGGATTATTAATAATAGGCTAATTACCCTGCTTATTGGGGTTTTCTATTGCAGACGGTTAGTCAGACAACACCGTGGGCGATGAACTCAAACAACCCGCGCGGTTTCTAGAAAGTAGGTGTGTTCGATCAACTAACAATCACACGCGGCTTCCGGCAACGAACTGTTTGCATTAGGCCACCTTGCACAAACGTTTCCACACAAAGAACTGTGTGTGATATTCATACCTACGGAAATGTTTTTCTAGGATTCATCGTGTGGGATGTACATACCTATGGAAATGATTTTCTGGGATTCACCGTGTGGGATGTACATACCTACGGAAATGTTTTTCTCGGATTACCGTGTGGGATGTACATACCTACGGAAATGATTGGGTTTCGATGCCTCGCCCGATCGCACACGGCCCCAGCCTGTGTCCCAGGAGGGCATATCCCCGACGATTTCTAGGTCGTGTGGGAAGGACCCCCTATCGCCCACACTCACTTGGTGATGGTTCCAAATGTCATCGCGGAAAGGGGTTAAAAACCGTTTGTATAGCACATCGTTGTACCAGTGTATAATATGCAAGGGATGGAAAAGACAAATCCTAAGCTCTTCACAATGCTAAAGGCTATGGAGGTAGAAATCAAGAAGGAGCATCAAGTGTTGATGGTTAACAAGACCACTAGTTTCAAGAAAAAGGGCAAAGGTAAGAAGGGGAAGTTCAAGAAGAATAGCAAGCAAGTTGCTGCTCCCAGGAAGAAGCCCAAGTCTGGACCTAAGACTAAAACTGAGTGCTTCTAGTGCAAAGGGACTGGTCACTAGAAGCGGAACTGCCCCAAGTATTTGGCCGATAAGAAGGATGGCAAAGTGAAAGGTATATTTGATATACATGTTGTGTACCTTACTAATGCTCGTAGTAGCGCCTGGGTATTTGATACTGGTTCTGTTGCTCATATTTGCAACTCGATACAGGGGCTATAGATTAAACGAAGATTGGCTAAGGACGAGGTGATGATGCGCGTCATAAATGGTTCCAAGGTCGATGTGATCGTTGTCGGCACGCTACCTCTACATCTACCTTCAGGATTAGTTTTAGACATGAATAATTGTTATTTGGTGCCAACGTTGAGCATGAAAATTATATCTGGATCTTGTTTGATGCGAGACGGTTATTCATTTAAATCAGAGAATAATGGTTGTTCTATTTATACGAGTAATATCTTTTATGGTCATGCACCCTTGATGAGTGGTCTATCTTTGTTGAATCTCGATCGTAGTGATACACATATCATAATATTGAATCCAAAAGATGCAAAGTTAATAATGAAATGCACCTTATTTGTGGCATTGCCGTTTAGGTTATATTGGTGTAAAGCGCATGAAGAAACTCCATGCTGATGGGCTTTTGGAATCACTTGATGCTTGCGAACCATGCCTCATGGGCAAGATGACTAAGACTCCGTTCTCCGGAACAATGGAGCGAGCCAGTGGCTTATTGCAAATAATACATTCTGATGTATGCGGTCCGACGAGTGTTGAGGCTCGCGGCGGGTATCATTATTTTTTGACCTTCACAGATGATTTGAGCAGATATGGGTATATCTACTTAATGAAACATTAGTCTGAAACATTTGAAAAGTTCAAAGAATTTCAGAGTGAAGTGGAAAATCATCATAATAAGAAAATAAAGTTTCTATGATCTGATCGCGGAGGCGAATATTTGAGTTATGAGTTTGGTCTTTATTTGAAACAATGTGGAATAGTTTCGCAACTCACGCCACCTGGAACACCGCAACGTAATGGTGTGTACGAACGTCGTAACCGTACTCTATTAGATATGGTGCGATCTATGATGTCTCTTACTGGTTTACCACTATCGTTTTAGGGTTATGCTTTAGAGATGGTTGCATTCACCTTAAATAGGGCACCATCTAAATTCATTGAGACGACACCATATGAACTGTGGTTTGGCAAGAAACCTAAACCGTCGTTTCTAAAAGTTTGGGGCTACGATGCTTATGTGAAAAAGCTTCAACCTGATAAGCTCGAACCCAAATTGGAGAAATGTGTCTTCATAGGATACCCACAAGAAACTGTTGGGTACAACTTCTATCACAGATTCGAAGGCAAGATATTTGTTGCTAAAAATGGATACTTTCTAGAGAAGGAGTTTCTCTCGAAAGAAGTGAGTGGGAGGAAAGTAAAACTTGTTGAGTGACACGTCTCCAACGTGTCTATAATTTTTGATTGTTCCATGCTATATTATATCCTATTTTGGACATTATTGGGCTTTATTATACACTTCTATATTATTTTTGGGACTAACCTATTAACCGGAGGCCCAGCTGAGAATTATTGTTTTTTTGCCTATTTCAGAGTTTCGCAGAAAAAGAATATCAAACGGAGTCCAAACGGAATGAAACCTTCGGGAACGTGATTTTCGGAACGAACATGATCCAAAGGACTTGGACCCTACGTCAAGCAATCAACCAGGAAGGCACGAGGTAGGGGGGGTGCGCCTACCCTCCCAAGCGCGCCCTCCACCCTCGTGGGGCCCATGTGGCTCCACCGACGTACTCCTTCCTCCTATATATACTTACGTACCCCCAAACTACCAGATACGGAGCCAAAACCATAATTCCACCGCCGTAACTTTCTGTATCCACGAGATCCCATCTTGGGGACTTTTCCGGAGCTCCGCCGGAGGGGGTATCGATCACGGAGGGCTTCTACATCAACACCATAGCCTCTCTGATGAAGTGTGAGTTGTTTACTTCAGACCTACGGGTCCATAGTTATTAGCTAGATGGCTTCTTCTCTCTTTTTGGATCTCAATACAAAGTTCTCCCCCTCTCTTGTGGAGATCTATTCGATGTAATCTTCTTTAGCGGTGTGTTTGTTGAGACCGATGAATTGTGGGTTTATGATCAAGTTTATCTATGAACAATATTTGAATCTTCTCTGAATTCTTTTATGTATGATTGGTTATCTTTGCAAGTCTCTTCGAATTATCAGTTTGGTTTGGCCTACTAGATTGATCTTTCTTGCAATGGAGAAGTGCTTAGCTTTGGGTTCAATCTTGCGGTGTCCTTTCCCAGTGACAGTAGGGGCAGCAAGGCACGTATTGTATTGTTGCCATCGAGGGATAACAAGATGGGGTTTATATCATATTGCATGAGTTTATCCCTCTACATCATGTCATCTTGCTTAAAGTGTTAATCTGATCTCTTGAACTTAATACTCTAGATGCATGCTGGAGAGCGGTCGATGTGTGGAGTAATAGTAGTAGATGCAGGCAGGAGTCGGTCTACTTGTCTCGGACGTGATGCCTATATACATGATCATACCTAGATATTCTCATAACTATGCTCAATTCTGTCAATTGCTCAACAGTAATTTGTTCACCCACCGTAATATTTATGCTCTCGAGAGAAGCCTCTAGTGAAACCTATGGCCCCTGAATCTATTTTCCATCATATTAATCTTACAATACTTAGTTATTTCCTTTGCCATTTATTGTACTTGCATCTTTATTTCTCTTTATCATAAAAATACCAAAAATATTATCTTATCATATCTATCAGATCTCACTCTCGTAGGTGACCTTGAAGGGATTGACAACCCCTTTATCGCGTTGGTTGCGAGGAGTTTATTTGTTTGTGTAGGTGCGAGGGACTCGTGCATGGTCTCCTACTGGATTGATACCTTGGTTCTCAAAAACTGAGGGAAATACTTACGCTGCTCTGCTGCATCACCCTTTCCTCTTCAAGGGAAAACCAACGCAGTGCTCAAGAGGTAGCAATGAGGTAGTTGTACCTTCTCTCGAATTGGAAAATGGTTCATCACAGAAATCAGTTCCAGTGATGCCTACACCGATTAGTGAGGAAGTTAATGATGATGATCATGAAACTTCAGATCAAGTTTCTACCGAACCTCGTAGATCAACCAGAGTAAGGTCCGCACCAGAGTGATATGGTAATCCTGTTCTGGAAGTCATGTTACTAGACCATGACGAACCTACGAACTATGAGGAAGCGATGATGATCCCAGATTCCACGAAATGGCTTGAGGCCATGAAATCCGAGATGGTATCCATGTATGAGAACAAAGTATGGACTTTGGTTGACTTGCCCGATGATTGGCAAGCCATCGAGAATAAATGGACCTTCAAGAAGAAGACTGACGCTGACGGTAATGTTACTGTCTACAAAGCTCGACTTGTTGTGAAAGGTTTTCGACAAGTTCAAGGAGTTGACTACGATGAGACTTTATCACCTGTAGCGATGCTTAAGTCTATCCGAATCATGTTTGCAATTGCCACATTTTATGATTATGAAATTTGGCAAATGGATGTCAGAACCGCATTCCTGAATGGATTTCTTAAAGAAGAGTTGTATATGATGCAAACAGAAGGTTTTGTCGACCCTAAAGGTGCTAAAAAAGTGTGCAAGCTCCAGTGATCCATTTATGGACTGATGCAAGCCTCTCGGAGTTGGAATATACGCTTTGATAGTGTGATCAAAGCATATGGTTTTATACATACTTTTGGAGAAGCCTGTATTTACAAGAAAGTGAGTGGGAGCTCTGTAGCATTTCTAATATTATATGTGGATGACATATTGTTGATTGGAAATAACACAAAATTTCTGGATAGCATAAAAGCATACTTGAATAAGAATTTTTCAATGAAAGACCTCTATGAAGCTGCTTATACATTGGGCATCAAGGTCTATAGAGATAGATCAAGACGCTTAATTGGACTTTCACAAAGCACATACCTTGATAAAGTTTTAAAGAAGTTCAAAATGGATCAGTCAAAGAAAGGGTTCTTGCCCGTGTTACAAGGTGTGAAGTTGAGTCAGACTCAATGCCCGACCACTGCAGAAGATAGAGAGAAAATGAAAGTCATTCCCAATGCCTCAACCATAGGTTATATCATGTATGCAATGCTGTGTACCAGACCTGATGTGTGCCTTGCTATTAGTTTAGCAGGGAGGTACCAAAGTAATCCAGGAGTGGATCACTAGACAGCGGTCAAGAACATCCTGAAATACCTGAAAAGGACTAAGGATATGTTTCTCGTTTATGGAGGTGACAAAGAGCTTGTCGTAAATCATTATGTCGATGCAAGCTTTGACACTGATCCGGATGACTCTAAGTCACAAACCGGATACGTATTTATATTGAATGGTGGAGCTGTCAGTTGGTGCAGTTCCAAGCAGAGCGTTGTGGCGGGATCTACGTGTGAAGCGGAGTACATAGCTGCTTCAAAATCAGCAAATGAAGGAGTTCATAGCCGATCTAAGTGTAATACCTAGTGCATCGAGTCCAATGAAAATCTTTTGTGGCAATACTGGAGCAATTGCCTTAGCGAAGGAATCCATATTTCACAAGAGAACCAAACACATCAAGAGACGCTTCAACTCCATCCACGATCAAGTCAAGGAGGGACATAGAGATTTGGAAAATACATACGGATCTGAATGTTGTAGACCCGTTGACTAAGCCTCTTCCACGAGAAAAACATGATCATCACCAAGACTCCATGGGTGTTAGAATCATTACTATGTAATCTAGATTATTGACTCCAGTGCAAGTGGGAGACTAAAGGAAATATGCCCTAGAGGCAATAATAAAAGTTGTTATTCATATTTCCTTATATCATGATAAATTTTTATTATTCATGCTAGAAATGTATTAATCGGAAACTTAGTACATGTGTGATTACATAGACAAAACAGAATGTGCCTAGTATGCCTCTACTTGACTAGCTTGTTAATCAAAGATGGTTAAAGTTTCCTGACCGTAGACATGTGTTGTCATTTTATGAATGGGATCACATCATTAGGGAATGATGTGATGGACAACAACCATCCATTATCTTAGCATAATGATTGTTAAGTTTTATTGCTATTGCTTTCTTCATGACTTATACATATTCCTCTGACTATGAGATTATGCAACTCCCGAATACCGAAGGAACACCTTGTGTGCTATCAAACATCACAATGTAACTGGGTGATTATAAAGATGCTCTATAGGTGTCTCTGATGGTGTTTATTGGGTTGGCATAGATCAAGATTAGGATTTGCCACTTCGAGTATCGGAGAGGTATCTTTGGTCCCTCTCGGTAATGCACATCACTATAAGCCTTGTAGGCAATGTGACTAATGAGTTCGTTGTGGGATGATGCATTATGAAATGAGTAAAGAGACTTTCCGGTAACGAGATTGAACTAGGTATGAGGATACCGATGATCAAATCTCGGGCAAGTAACATACCGATGACAAAGGGAATATTGTATGTTGTTATTGCGGTTTGACCGATAAAGATCTTTGCAGAATATGTAGGAACCGATATAAGCATCTAGGTTTTGCTATTGGTTATTGACCGGAGATGTGTCTCGGTCATGTCTATATAGTTCTCGAACCCGTAGGGTCCGCACGCTTAACGTTCGATGACGATTTGTATTATGAGTTATGTGTTTTGGTGACCAAAGATTGTTCGTAGTCCCGGATGAGATCCAAGACATGACGAGGAGTCTCGAAACGCTCGAGAGGTAAATATTAATATATTGGACGATAGTATTTGGACACCAGAATGGTTTCGGGACATTTCGGATATTTATCGGAGTACCGAGGGGTTACCGGAACCCCCAGGGGAAGTAATGGGCCTTCATGGGCCAAACAGGAGAAAGAGAGGGGATCCCGCAGGGTGGTGCCCCCCCCCAAGGGAGTCCGAATTGGACAAGGGGGAGGGGGCGCGGCCCCTTTCCTCTTTCCATCTCCCTCTCCCTCTCCTTCCCTTTTCCCCTTTGATGAGAAAGGAAAAGGGGGGGGGGGGGCGAATCCTACTAGGAGTGGAGTCCTAGTAGGACTCCCCCCTTTGGCGTGCCCCCTTGGTGGTCGACCTCCTCCTCCCCTCCTTTATATACGGGGGCAGGGGGCACCCTAAAGCACAACAGTTGTTCTCTTAGCCATGTGTGGTGCCCCCCTCCACAGTTTACTCCTCCGGTGATAGTGTCGTAGTGCTTATGTGAAGCCCTGCACGGATCGCATCGCCATCACCGTCACCACGCTGTCGTGCTGACAGAGCTCTCCCTTGACCCTCTACTAGATCAAGAGTTCGACGGACGCCATCAAGCTGAACGCATGCTGAACTTGGAGGTGTCGTACGTTCGGTACTAGATCGGTTGGATCATGAATACGTTCGACTACATCAACCGCGTTAACCTAACACTTCCTCTTTCGGTCTATGAGGGTACATGTACACACTCTCGCCCTCTCGTTGCTATGCATCTCCTAGATAGATCTTGTGTGATCGTAGGATTTTTTTTGAAATTGCATGCTATGTTCCCCAACACTCACAAGTAGCAGGAATAATTTTTGGCGCTGTTGCCGGGCACACATCATCAACATCTATCAATTACCTACGCATAAACTTTCGTCTCCTTGAATTTACATTATTTGCCTTTCGCCTCACATTTTCATCTCCCCCACTTCTAAAAAGTTTTTACAAAAATACAGATATATTTTCCGTTTGCCTTTTTCATGTTTGCCTTTTTGTTTGCTTGTTATCTTGTTTGCCTAGTCGCCATTTCTCAAAAATACAAAATTGTGTGATTTTTTCAATATTAATATTAATTATTTTATTAGTACTCTGATTACTCCTCCCTCTACTAGTTCGGAGTCGTGTAATATTAATCCTGCTTTGATAAATCTTGTTATGAAAAAAAATTTGGTAGTCCTAATGAAGATGTGGCATCCCATCTTAACACATTCGTTGAGTTGTGTGATAGTAAGGGGAACCATAAAATTCACTTAGCTAACTGGCCTTCCATTTGTATAACACCAAGAGTCCTAGCATCATGTGTTGCCATGACAATAACTCATAACAGTTTTGGAAGAGTTTCATGTGGGCTCTGCAGGGAGTTAGGGTCGGTTATAAGTAGGCAGTGGGTAATGGTAAAATGGTTAGGTTTTGGGAAGATATTTGTCATGGGAATGCTCCTTTATCTACCTAATTTTGGGATCTTTTTTACTTGGTTAATGAAAATAATAATACTATTACTGAGCTTTGGGATGGGCAAGAGCTTAAATGTACTTTTAGCAGAATTTTTTCTGATGAATTGATGATTCAGTGGTTTGATTTGGTTAATATCCTTAAGCTTACTAGGTTTTGTCAGGATGAAGATTCTTTGATCTGGCAATATGAATCTAAGGGGGTTTACTCCACTGAATTTTTGTATGCCATAGTGAATTTTAGAGGGGTGCAACCTATCCTCCTACCTGCAGTGTGGAAGGTTAAGGTCCCACCCAAAATACATGGTTTTCTTTGGTTGTTTTCCCAGAATAAGATAATGACATGTGATAATTTGAGGGAGAGGGGACTGGCTAAACCTCTTCAATGTGTACAGTATACTGAGATAGAATCAATGTTTCACTTGTTTTTTGAATGTATAGTGGCTAGGCTGGTTTGGAGGGAGGTGGAAGTGTTGTTTGGTATTTCTATTACTAACTTTGAATCGATTGCTAGGTGGTGGATCTGTGAGAAAAAACTTCTTACATCTGAATGTGATTACCTCTACAATCCTATCAGGATTGTGGAACTGTATAAATTATTTAGTTTTTGATAGATGCTCTTGGGATTTAGAAATTCTTTAGTTTTAGTGTTTGGCTTGGTCATGCGGTACCTGAAGGGTCTGAGAGGGGCCAAGCTCTTGGAGTTCCAGGATTTTATATGGAGAAAACTGAAAAATCCTCTGGAACTGGAACCATACTGATGGACTACAGGCAGGGTTTTGGCTCTCTTTCATGGGAAAAGGTGGTTCAAGGAGCTGCGCACGAGGGGAGGTGAAGGAAATATGCCCTAGAGGCAATAATAAAGTTGTTATTTATATTTCCTTATATCATGATAAATGTTTATTATTCATGCTAGAATTTTATTAACCGGAAACTTGATACATGTGTGGATACATAGACAAAACACAGTGTCCCTAGTAAGCCTCTACTAGACTAGCTCGTTAATCAAAGATGGTTAAGTTTCCTAACCATAAACATGTGTTGTCATTTGATGAACGGGATCACATCATTAGAAGAATGATGTGATGGACAAGACCCATCCGTTAGCTTAGCATAATGATCGTTAAGTTTTATTGCTAGTGCTTTCTTCATGACATATACATATTCCTTCGACTATGAGATTATGCAACTCCCAAATAACAGAGGAATTCCTTGTGTGCTATCAACGTCAAAACATAACTGGGTGACTATAAAGATGCTCTACAGGTATCTCTGAAGGTGTTTATTGGGTTGGCATAGATCGAGATTAGGATTTGTCACTCCGAGTATCAGAGAGGTTTCTCTGGGCCCTCTCGGTAATGCACATCATGATAAGCCTTGCAAGTAATATGACTAATGAGTTAGTTGCGGGATGATGCATTACGGAACAAGTAAAGAGACTTTCCGGTAATGAGATTGAACTAGGTATGAAAATACCGATGATCGAATCTCGGGCAAGTAACATACTGATGACAAAGGGAATAATGTATGTTGTCATTACGGTACGACCGATAAAGATCTTCGTAGAATATGTGGGAGCTAATATGAGCATCCGGGTTCCGTTGTTGGTTATTGACCGGAGAGGAGTCTCGATCATGTCTACATAGTTCTCAAACCCATAGGGTCCGCGCGCTTAATGTTCGGTGACGATTTTGTATTATATGAGTTATGTGATTTGGTGACCGAATGTTGTTTAGAGTCCCGGATGAGATCATGGACATGACGAGGAGTCTCGAAATGTTCTAGAGGTAAAGATTCATATATAGGACGATAGTATTCGGATACCAGAAGTGTTCTGGGGGTACCGGGTATGTATCGGGTCACCGGAAGGGGTTCCGGGCAACCCCTGGCAAGCTATATGGGCCTAATGGGCCAAGAGTTGGATAGACCAGCCCCAAAAGGGGCTGGTGCGCCCCCTTTAGGCCAAATAGGAGGAGAAGGAAAGGAAGGGAAGGGAGAAGGAAAGGGGAGGATTCGGCCTCCCCCTTTCCTTCCCCTCCTCCCTCTCTTTCCTTCCCCCTCCGATGGATATGGAAGGGAGGAGGCCGACTTGGAGGAGGTGCCAAGTAGTATTACTCCTACTTGGAGCGCCCTTTGCAGCCCCTCTCCCTATCCCACCTATATATATGTGGGGGGGCACCGCTAGAACACAAAACATTGATTCCTAGCCGTGTGCGGCGCCCCCCTCCATAGTTTATGCCTTCGGTCATATTGTCATCGTGCTTAGGCGAAGCCCTGCATGGATCACTTCACCATCACTGTCACCATACGGTCGTGCTAAAGAAACTCTCCCTCGACACTTTGCTGGATCAAGAGTTCGAGGGACGTCATCGAGATGAACGTGTGCAGAACTCGGAGGTGACGTACGTTCGGTGCTTGATCGGTCGGAATGAGAAGAAGTTCGACTACATCAACCGCATTGTCAAACACTTCCGGTTTCGGTCTATGAAGGTGCGTGGACACACTCCCCCCCTCTCGTTGCTATGCATCTCCTAGATAGATCTTGCATGATTATCACGTCTTAACAACGTGCGGTAACCACCGCTAGGAGGCGCGCGGTCCATCAGAGCCATAGAAGATCCGCGCGTGGACGGGGCCCGGTAGTGGCGGGCCCCGGACTACGGCAGCATCCCGTCGCGCGCGTGGGCTGGCAGGCCCTTCGAGTCGTTGGGTGCCATGTGGCGCGCAGGCGGCAGGCGGACAGCTCGCAGCCTGACTCACGCGCCGCCTGGTTCCCGCCTTCAAGCTTCGAAACCCTCCAGAAGACGGCGCACCTAATCAAAGCCGGCTCCTAGTTTCCGGCTCCTCAAGATAGGAAGTTGATTGAGCTCCTCGTCTCTTTTCTGCCTCGGAGCCCAACCAGCTTCGGGGACTACTGTCGGAGTAAATGACCACGGGTAGCCTAGCCGGCTCCCCCTCGCTCTTCAGAAGAATCATAGGCCGATCGAGCCTTCAAACATCCAAGACGTGGGGCCGCCTTCCCCCAGCTGGCTACCTCTCAGTCCGGCTGCACGAAGGCGGCCCAGCCCTAAAATCCTCGAGAAGAAAACCATGAGAGGGCCGGCTCTGAGAAGCCGGCCCCGAGAGGGCCGACTCCAAGAAGCCGGCCCCCCAGCAGGTGGCCAAGATCGTGCCCTCAAAGTTTGCACCCACATAACGACGATGAGACGGGGCGTGGCTACAGTGAAGCCTACCACCCCCGAATCCCGGAACGCGCATGGCCACAGTGCGTCGTACGGGGCGGCCATCTCCTGTCCGGCGCGGCACTGTTGCCATGTTGACCATGATGTCACCCACGGCGAGCTATCAGTACGACCCGTGGGTGGCGGTCCCCCTGAAAGTGCATCTATCCCTAGGTGGTTTTTGTAATTCATAACAACATATAGCTCATTGAGCTAATGCTATTCCAAGATGACTATTTCAGGAAAGCTCAATGATTGGCATGGCATGGATGTGAAAGTGGAACCCTCAAAATGCTAAGGACAAAGGATTGGCTCAAGCTCAAAAGCTCAAGACTCTTCATTTTATATTTTAGTGATCCAAGATCACATTGAGTCTTTAGGAAAAGCCAATACTATCAAGGACGGATGAGGTGTTGCTTAATGAGCCTCTTGCTTCATGTGCTTAGTGATATGCTCCAAAAACCCTCAACTACTTTCCCATATCCACATATGACCTAAACCCTAAGCCAAACTCGGTCCTACCGATTCTTTCTATCCGGCGCCATCGAGTTTCACTTGTCATAAGCCACTGCCAAACCCTAGCAATTCGGTTCTACCGATAGGGATCTCGGTCTCACCGAGATGGGATTGCAAATTCTCTGTTTCCCTTTCGTAACTTTTTGGTCTCACCAAAAGAGCGAATCGGTCCCACCGAGATTGCAATGTAAATTCAGTGTTTCCTTTTTGTAACTTTTCGGTCTCACCGGAAGAGCAAATCGGTCCCACCGAGTTTGCCTGACCAACTCTCTGGTTAGCTTATTACCAAAATCGGTCCCACTGAGTTTGTGTAATCGGTCTCACCAAGATTACGTTATGCCCAAACCCTAACCATATCGGTCCTACCGAGTTGCATGTCAGTCCCACCAAAAATCTCTAACGGTCACTAGGTTTACCTTTTTGGTCCGACCGAGTTTGTTGATTCGGTCCCACCGAGATTGGAAAACTGTGTGTAACGGTTGTATTTTGTGTGGAGGCTATATATACCCCTCCACCTCCTCTTCATTCGTAGAGAGAGCTATCAGAACACTTCTACACTTCCAACTCATATGTTCTGAGAGAGAACCACCTACTCATGTGTTGAGACCAAGATATTCCATTCCTACCATATGAATCTTGATCTCTAGCCTTCCCCAAGTTGCTTTCCACTCAAATCTTCTTTCCACAAAATCCAAATCCTATGAGAGAGAGTTGAGTGTTGGGGAGACTATCATTTGAAGCACAAGAGCAAGGAGTTCATTACCTACACACAATTTGTTACTTCTTGGAGAGTGGTGTCTCCTAGATTGGCTAGGTGTCACTTGGGAGCCTCCGACAAGATTGTGGAGTTGAACCAAGGAGTTTGTAAGGGCAAGGAGATCGCCTACTTTGTGAAGATCTACCGCTAGTGAGGCAAGTCCTTCGTGGGCGATGGCCATGGTGGGATAGACAAGGTTGCTACTTCGTGGACCCTTTGTGGGTGGTTGCTTCTTCGTGGACCCTTCGTGGGTGGATCCCTCCATGGACTCGCGCAACCGTTACCCTTCATGGGTTGAAGTCTCCATCAACGTGGATGTAGGATAGCACCACCTATCCGAACCACGGGAAAAACATCCGTGTCTCCAATTGCATTTGAATTCTCCAAACCCTTCCCTTTACATTCTTGCAAGTTGCATGCTTTACTTTCCACTGCCAATATACTCTTTGCATGCTTGCTTGAATTGTGTGATGATTGCTTGACTTGTCCTACAATAGCTAAAATCTGCCAAGAACTAAAATTGGGAAAAGGTTAAGTTTTTATTTGGTCAAGTAGTATAATCACCCCCCCCTCTAGACATACTTTCGATCCTACAAGTGGCATCAGAGCTTTGGTCTCCATTTGTTTTGATCTCCATAGCTTTTGGTGGTCATAGCCTTGGTTTCACATCCTAGGAGAGTATGGCGTCTAGCGAGGGAAATTATCACCGTAGAGGTCCTTACTTTGATGGTACTAACTTTGCTAGTTGGAAGCATAAAATGAAAATGCATATTCTTGGACATAACCCCGCCGTTTGGGCTATTGTGTGTGTTGGTTTGCAAGGTGACTTCTTTGATGGGAAAGAACCAAACCGTGAAGCTACCGCGGATGAGTTGAAGATGTTGCAATACAATGCTCAAGCTTGTGATATTCTCTTCAACGGATTGTGCCCCGAAGAATTCAACAAAATCAGCCGTCTTGAGAATGCAAAGGAAATTTGGGACACTTTTATTGATATGCACGAAGGTACCGACTCCGTCAAGGAATCCAAGTTGGATGTGCTTCAAAGTCAACTTGACAAGTTCAAAATGAAGGATGGTGAAGGTGTCGCTGAAATGTACTCTAGGCTTTCTCTCATCACAAATGAGATTGCCGGCTTAGGAAGTGAAGAGATGACCGATAGATTCATCATCAAGAAGATTCTAAGAGCCTTGGATGGAAAATATGATACCGTGTGCACATTGATCCAAATGATGCCCAATTACAAAGATCTCAAGCCAACGGAGGTGATTGGAAGAATTGTTGCTCATGAGATGTCACTTAAGGATAAAGAGGAACTTCACAACAAATCAAGTGGTGCCTACAAAGCCTCATGTGAAGCCCCTACATCATCAATTGAGAAACAAAACTTCAATGAAGAATTGAGCTTAATGGTGAAGAACTTCAACAAGTTCTACAAGAGTAGAAGCAAAGATAGAAGCTTCAAGTCAAGGTCCTACAATGACAAAAGATCTTCTAGTCGAGAGCGAAACTGCTACAATTGTGGAAGACCCGGACACTATTCCAGTGAGTGTACGGCTCCCTACAAGAGAAGAGAAGATTCTCCAAAAAGAAGAAGCAAAGAATCACCACCAAGAGAGAGAAGGAGTAGAGATGATCGTTATGAACGAAGATACTCATGGAGAAGCAAGGATTCGGAAAGGAAGGAAAAATCATCAAGGAGCTACACAAAACGAAGACATCAAGCTCATGTTGGTGAATGGGTATCCGTCTCCGACTCCGACAGCCACTGTGAGAGAAGTTATCACTCCGACTCCGAAGATACTCAAGATGAAGGTGTTGCCGGTCTAGCACTTGTGTCAACCAACTCCTACGACATATTTGACTCACCAAATGAAGGAATTGGAAGATGCTTCATGACCAAAGGTCCTAAGGTAACACACCCCGAGTATGTTGATTTCAATAGTGATGAAGATGACTTGTTAGGTGATGATTTGCTTGTTGACAACTCTAGTGATGAATACTATGATGAAACGTCAATTAATCATGCTAATCAAGATAAAACGAATGACAATGATAAGGAGAAGATTGAGGCTCTAACTAAAGAACTAAACACTCTTAAGTTAGCTCATGAAACTATCTTCGAAGATCATCGAGAACTTTTTAGAGCTCATGAGAAATTACGCTTTGAAAAGCTCAATCTTGAGCAAGAGCATGAGTTCTTAAAAGCAATCAATGATGATCTCCGCAAGAAAAGTTCTCCTTACATTTCCAAGCGTTTACTCTTATCCACTTACATGCCTCAAGTCAAGTCTAGTAACAAGAACAAGAAAGATTCTTCCTCTAGCAGTAACAATGATCATGCTAAATCCAATATTGTTGCTTCTAGTAGTTCTCTTGATTCCACTAATGATTCTCTTAGCCAAGTTACACTTGAGCAAGAAAATAGCTTATTGAAGGGAATTATAGAGAAAGGAGTGTACAAAAGCCTTGCCAGGAGTAAGCAATTCGAGGAAATTGTGCGCAAGCAAGGAATGCACCGGAAGAATCAAGGTGTTGGTTTTGAACGAAAGTTCAATGCCAATGGAGTTGAGTGGGAAGAAGATCAATACCCCAAGACAAAGTTTGTTCCTCAACAAGAGAAGTATGATACTTCTTTCAAGGGGACACAAGCTCAAGATGATCTTCCACCACAAGACTACAAGCAAAAAGGCAAGGACAAGCTTCAAGAGGAAATTGATGCATTTGAAGAAGCTCCTAAGACCTTGGTCAAGTGGATTCCCAAGACTACTTCAAGTTCCACTTCATCAAGTACGACTACAACTCCAAGGATTCCCATCAAGATGGTGTGGATCCAAAAGAAGAAGAACTAGAGAGTTCTTGAGGGTGACTCCGCCAACATACTTCACTCTTATCATTTTGGCAAGAACAAGTGCAATCAACTCCACATCTTGCACTAGTTCAAGGAGTCACAAACCCTCTTGTTGGTAAGACAAGGGACAAGGTAACCTAAAAGTTTTCATGGACATCATCTTGTGTGTGCATCACTCTATGTCTATGGATATCCTTGTTTGTTCCTTGTGGGACTAACCCGTGTAGGTATTGAAAGTGCAATTCACTCAAATAGATAGCTCCAAGTGATCTACATCAACATTGAGCATCCACATCTTCAACATCTACATGAAGTCATCATCGACAAAACCCGAGGTTAGTTCATCCCTCTAAGGGGGGATATCACATCTAGGGGGAGCTTTACTCTAAGACTTGAGCTAAAGCAACTCTAAAGATGTGAACACAACAATGCTTTATGTAAAAGTGGTAACCCCACTTGAGCTTAAACGATGAGTATGACCTATGATCAAGTGTTCTCACTTGACTCCTAAGTCAATATACTCATATATAGATGACCTTGTCATCGCAAATTGCTTGATAGATGCTAGAATTGGTTGTGCATGTCTTGTCACATATTTCATTTGCCATCTTATTGTGTGAGCATGCTGGTTGCATATTTTACTCATTCGAGGACATCCACTTGTTGTTTGGATTGCTTGGTTTTATTTCCTTTTGCCAAGTGGATGGACAAGAATGCCTAAGAACCTCCTCTAGCTATCTATGCTTTTCTCGTCTCAAACTCTATTCATGCTACATCACAAAATTTGATCAAGTCAGATTTGAACCACTCTGTGTGAGGAGCGCTCGGAGTCCCCGATTCGTCATAGACTTAAACTTCCAAAACCTCTTTATGATTCTCGGTCTAACCGATATCATACTTTCGGTCCTACCGAGATCATTAAGTTGATCTGAATTTTCGATCTCGGTGCAACCGATTTGAACCATTCAGTCACACCGAGTTGCAACAACTGTATACAGTTTTGCATCTTGGTGCCACCGAGTTGTTCCACTCGGTCACACCGACAGGGTCGGGCTATATATAGTCACGGGCAAAAATTTGGAAATTTCTCCGAACCCCTTCGCCCGCGCAATAGCCTGCTCTGCCAACGTGGTCTCCGGATCATCTCCTCGCCACCAGCCGCCTCCAGTCGCTGGTCTCCATCGCCGTCAATGGAATTCTACCCCGCCGTTGTCGCCGTAGCGAGTCTCCGCCGAACTAGGGTATGGACTCGATCTTTGTGCTATTCCCTAATCCGATTCTTAGCACATTGTGATCATCATGATTCTTGCCACGATTGAAACACTCCTATCCAGTCAATGTGCTCGTAGATTAGGTTTGATTCGAAAATTTTAGGGTTAGGTTTCCGCCGAAACCATCTCGGACCCACCGAGTTGAAAAACTCGGTCCCACCGATTTGGCTTATGCCATTGCACAAGTAAAACTCGGTCTGACTGAGAATTACTAATCGGTGTGACCGATTTTGGAACTCTGTGAAACCCTAGCAGTCTCGGTGCCACCGAACTGTGACTCGGTCCAACCGAGTTCACTAGTTTAGGTTCCAAAACTGCTTCGGTATCACCGAGTTTGAAAATTGGTAGATCCGAGATGATTTCAGTGGGAAACTAAAACTAAGTTTTTGAGTCATTCTTTTGCAAAAATCTCTGCATTTTGTGATGCTCATCTATTCTACCTCATCTATAAACTATTCACAGGGTTAGCAGTCAGCTTGTTCATCATGTCAGACCAAAGTGATAGCCAGAACATGTCAGAAGAGCAAGTGCAGATGAGTGAGGGCACTAGTCCCTCAAGTTCTTTAGATGATGGCAGCAGAAGTACTCCTAGAAATTTGCCAAAAGCTGCCACCAGACAGAGGAAGAAGAGAACCTCAGAATCAGAGGATGAGGATTATGTGGCAGAAGAAGAAGCAACTTCAAAGAGAGTAGTGCTTGAGAAGGAACATGGCTCAGCACAAGGCACAAAGCCAGGGATGAAAATCAAAAGGCCAGCAGGTAGGCAGCCTATGCCAAAGGCCAGAGCTTCAACCAAGATTCCTGAGAAGTCCACTCCCATAGAGCCAGTTGCTGCTGAAGGAAAGAAAAGGAAAGAAAGGGTCAAGAAGACCGTAGCCAGAGTGCTTGGAAAGGCTTCCATCATGGAAGAAGAGGAAGAAGAAGAGGTTGCTGCACCAGCACCTAAGGCACCCAAGCTAATGGGTGATGCTATCAAATCAGGGGCTACTGCATCTAAGCCCAAAGAAGCACCCAAAGCTGTCTCCAAGCCCAAGTCTGCACCAAAGAGAAATACAAGGAGCATACCTGCAACTGAGAAGAACAAGGCCCCAGTGCCTGAAGCTGCAGAAGAAGATGATGAAGAGCAAGTTCTCAGAAAACTCAAGCCCAAGATCCCAGACCACAACGATGCTCATCCTGTGGCTGAGGATATGAAGCTCAGGAGAGACTCAGGGCTGAGGAAGTGGAGAGAAGCAGATCCGTATGCTTCAAGGAGAAGAACTACTGTGGATTACAGGTTTCACACCAAGGAACAACAAGATTTCTATGAGACAGTGCTGCTTGATAAGAAGCCAATAGTTTGTGGCATGAGATGGGTTGATTGGGAGTACATCAAGGACAATGAAGAACACTATCCTGGTGTGATTGACAATTTCAATGCTTGTGGAGTAGCAGACTTTGTTGGGCAGAAGCTCACAAAGTGGAATGAGGAGCTTATCATGCAGTTCTACTCCACAGCACATTTTTATCCAGATGGTAGGATCACATGGATGTCTGAAGGTACGAGGTACCTATCTACAGTTGCTGAATGGGCTCAGCTGATTAATGCCCCAGAAGAGCAGGAAGATGACTTGGATGTATATGCCAAGAAGAAGATGGATCATAACTCAATGTCAAACATGTACAAGGAAATTCCAAATGAAGCACTTGACACTTTCAAGTTTGGCTCAGTACACTATCTTCTGTCAGGGCTGCCAACTATCAATTGGATACTGAGGCACACCTTTTGCCCAAGTCTGGAGATCACAAGATGATCAGAGGCCATGCGATCAATTTGCTTCATATATTTGATGTGCCACAGAAGTTCAAGGTGATGAGCCTCATGGTAGAGACCATTAAGAGGACAGCAGCTGATCAGAAGAGGAGCTGTGGATATGCCCCACAAATTCAGGAATTAATCAACTCCAAGATGGGCACGGGCATATACTCATTGGACAAGGAACACCTGCCCATCCGTCTAGATTTTGAAGATAATCAAGTTGTCATGAATGAGAATGAACCATCATCTGCACAAGCACAAGCAAAGAAGGAGAAGGCAAGGAAGGATTAAGCTGCCAAGATGCCTATTCAAGAGGAGGCATCTGAATATTTCCTGAAAACCAAACAAGAGCAGCTTGGTTACTTGATTGCATCCACCCTGCGGATTGAGCAAGGACTAGCCACCCTAACTCAGAACCAGGTAAGCTTAGAGAGGATCATGGAACAAAAGTTCTATGACCAGGATGTCAAAGTGACAGAGATTCAGACTGCAGTGGAGCAGCTCCAAGATGACATGCAGGAAAGGAAAGGGAAGACAACCACTGATGCCTTTGCCAGAGTGCCACGAGGTCCGAGGTCGTCTGCAGTGACAGTTCCTGACACAAGAGCAACTGCCTCAGCTCCAGCCGTAGCACCAGCCCAACCTGCTCCAGCATCTACTTCAGCTCCAACTCCAGCGTCTACGGAAGCCTTCGTCCTTGGAGTGATCCGGACTCCACCACCACCAGAAGATCAAGCCTGAGCGTCGATCTAGCACTATGCATTTTCTAGGAACTTTTTGGTAACTTGTTGCCAAAGGGGGAGAAAAATGTATAGATCATAGGCTTCGAGAGAGAGTGTGTTGCTTTTTTTCTCTCTTGCTTTATTTGGTGGTTTTTCGAACTTTGTTTGCTTTTGAGTGCTTGAGATACTATGTTATTGCTTGTGAGACATTGATGATCATGTGTTTGATCATAAGCTACACATAATGCTTGGTGAATGCTATTATCTTATCTATCTTATGTGATCATTCACTATTCTTGGTGATGAGTGCATGTATTTCATTCTTATCATTTTAAGCGCTCCACCAAGATGTATGTCACATGGAAGAGTAACCCATGACTCTAACTCCTTGTGCATTTGCAGTCCAAAGCAAATTTTAAATATGCACAAATTTAGGGGGAGCTCTTACTTGTCACATACTTCTCAAAGCGACGATATATTTCATGCTTATTATCATTTGTCGAAGCTTTGATCTATATGTTGTCATCAATTACCAAAAAGGGGGAGATTGAAAGTGCAACTATCCCTAGGTGGTTTTGGTAATTCATAACAACATATAGCTCATTGAGCTAATGCTATTCCAAGATGACTATTTCAGGAAAGCTCAATGATTGGCATGGCATGGATGTGAAAGTGGAACCCTCAAAATGCTAAGGACAAAGGATTGGCTCAAGCTCAAAAGCTCAAGACTCTTCATTTTATATTTTAGTGATCCAAGATCACATTGAGTCTTTAGGAAAAGCCAATACTATCAAGGAGGGATGAGGTGTTGCTTAATGAGCCTCTTGCTTCATGTGCTTAGTGATATGCTCCAAAAACCCTCAACTACTTTCCCATATCCACATATGACCTAAACCCTAAGCCAAACTCGGTCCTACCGATTCTTTCTATCCGGCGCCATCGAGTTTCACTTGTCATAAGCCACTGCCAAACCCTAGCAATTCGGTTCTACCGATAGGGATCTCGGTCTCACCGAGATGGGATTGCAAACTCTCTGTTTCCCTTTCGTAACTTTTCGGTCTCACCGAAAGAGCGAATCGGTCCCACCGAGATTGCAATGTAAATTCAGTGTTTCCATTTTGTAACTTTTCGGTCTCACCGAAAGAGCAAATCGGTCCCACTGAGTTTGCCTGACCAACTCTCTGGTTAGCTTATTACCAAAATCGGTCCCACCGAGTTTGTGTAATCGGTCTCACCGAGATTACGTTATGCCCAAACCCTAACCATATCGGTCCTACCGAGTTGCATGTCAGTCCCACCGAAAATCTCTAACGGTCACTAGGTTTACCTTTTCGGTCCGACCGAGTTTGTTGATTAGGTCCCACCGAGATTGGAAAACTGTGTGTAATGGTTGGATTTTGTGTGGAGGCTATATATACCCCTCCACCTCCTCTTCATTCATAGAGAGAGCTATCAGAACACTTCTACACTTCCAACTCATATGTTCTGAGAGAGAACCACCTACTCATGTGTTGAGACCAAGATATTCCATTCCTACCATATGAATCTTGATCTCTAGCCTTCCCCAAGTTGCTTTCCACTCAAATCTTCTTTCCACAAAATCCAAATCCTATGAGAGAGAGTTGGGTGTTGGGGAGACTATCATTTGAAGCACAAGAGCAAGGAGTTCATTACCTACACACCATTTGTTACTTCTTGGAGAGTGGTGTCTCCTAGATTGGCTAGGTGTCACTTGGGAGCCTCCAACAAGATTGTGGAGTTGAACCAAGGAGTTTGTAAGGGCAAGGAGATCGCCTACTTCGTGAAGATCTACCGCTAGTGAGGCAAGTCCTTCGTGGGCGATGGCCATGGTGGGATAGACAAGGTTGCTACTTCGTGGACCCTTTGTGGGTGGTTGCTTCTTCGTGGACCCTTCGTGGGTGGAGCCCTCCGTGGACTCGCGCAACCGTTACCCTTCGTGGGTGGAGCCCTCTGTGGACTCGCGCAACCATTACCCTTCGTGGGTTGAAGTCTCCATCAACGTGGATGTAGGATAGCACCACCTATCCGAACCACGGGAAAAACATCCGTGTCTCCAATTGCGTTTGAATTCTCCAAACCCTTCCCTTTACATTCTTGCAAGTTGCATGCTTTACTTTCCGCTACCAATATTGTCGGTGTACTAGAGTGGGGGTACCCTAGTACCCCGAACTTGTGCACGGGCGATCGTAGCATCCCGCGGCAAGGCTTGCCGGGTGACCGCCAAGACCCTCCGTGGTTCCCTTGAAGACCATTCAAGAACAAAAGTACTCAAACCAAGGCCCCGGCAAGAGGAGCTTGCCGGGAAGGCCAACCAAGGCCCTGGCAAGAGAAGCTTGCCGGGAAGGCCAACCCAGGCCCCGGCAAGAGGATCTTGCCGGGAAGAGACAAGACCCCGGCAAGAGGAGCTTGCCGGGAAGGCCACTCAAGGCATACCAAGAAAGCTTGCCCCGACGCGCCCTGCGTCCCGGCAAGGCCCGGTGAGCAACAAGCTCCCAAACACGACAAGGCGACGACCGCGGCAAGGAGTTGCCGCGGGAAACCCCCACTTTGTGCCCGCGCTCCAGCACACCTGCTAACGTGTCGCTCTAGGACTCTCCCAAGCACACGTGGCAGGAGGCCGCGCAGCTAGGGGTGCGCGGTGGCAAGCGGAGATGAAGAGAAGGCCATCGTGGCAAACGGTGGCGCTCCTAACGGTCACTTTTTGCACTGTTTAGGCAACTCAGACGGGCATTTAATGACCTTGTCCCCTGCCGTCAGAGTTAGGTAGGATGCACTGTGTCCACAGTAGCGGTAACTGCACCTACCGCATCCTTTTCCATTTTTACCCTTCTAGTCTACGTTGCCACCTGTCGGTGACCCCTTGAGAGTATAAAAGGAGGCCCAAACACAACGTAGAAGGGGTTCGGCTCATTCGAAACATCAGGAACACTCTCATGCTCGGTCTGGTAGCGTCCGTCACTCCTGAGCAAGAATTCAATACACACAAACAAGCAGCAGTAGGGTTTTACACATCCGTGCGGCCCGAAGCTGGGTAAAACTGCTCGCGTGTACTGCCTCGATCCGCTCTTTGTGCGGCCTCCGCCCCCCTCCGAACCGAAAGGGGCCCGGTCCCCATAGGTGTTGGTGGATCAGCTTCCCCGACAAATATACTCTTTGCATGCTTGCTTGAATTGTGTGATGATTGCTTGACTTGTCCTACAATAGCTAAAATCTGCCAAGAACTAAAATTGGGAAAAGGTTAAGTTTTTATTTGGTCAAGTAGTCTAATCACCCCCCTCTAGACATACTTTCGATCCTACACCCCCTCAGTCAAGGGGACGCCTAAAGGCAGCCAGGCTTCTCCCAGTCGGCTTGGGGTATGGCCGACTCCCAGTAGTCGGCTAGTTCGCTTCCTTGAAGGAGGTGCCTCATTAAGGAGATAATGCGAGGTAAGGCTACAGCAATAAGCCGCCCGGCGGCGGCACTGTAGCCATGCTTACCACGACAAAGCCCTCATCACCTGAGGCGAGGCAACAGTAACCAGCCTCCGACAAGACCCTCGAGCTATGGGACCGGCCTGTCGACCAGAAGGCCAGCAGCCGGCGGGGTCCACCAGTCGACGGGCCCCTCGGTCGGCGGAGAAGCCAGCCAGCATAGACACAGACGGCTGGGGCCCACGCCCAGCCAGATTACCATTGTACCCCTGGGGGTAGGCCTATATAAACCCCCCAGGGCACCCATGCAAGGGGATCCCTTTTCCAGTAGTTTTTAGACACCACATTGAGAGGAGAAGCAGGCTAGCCTGGCCCTTCTTCATCCTTTCATCGAATAGCTCAAGGAGCCTCTTGTAGCTACTTGTCGATCTAGTGACCATGCGGAGACCCCACAGAGCAGCAGTAGGGGTGTTATCTCCACGGAGAGCCCTGAAGCTGGGTAAGATCCGTCGGCGTGCATGTATCGCCTTATCCCGTTTCCAGGCATCGGCGATGTTTTATTGGCTCCCACAATGATAAGCCACCCGTTGGCATATGTCGCACCAACCACCCGACAAAAATACAATACGTGCCTCGCTATCTCATCTGTCACTGGGTGAGGACACCGCAAGATTAAACTGGAAACTAAGCACCTCTCCCATTGCAAGAAAAACCAATCTAGTTGGCCAAACCAAACCGATAGTTCGAAGAGAAATACAAAGATATTTTAATCATGCATAAAAGAGTTTAGAGAAGACTCAAATAATATTCATAGATAATCTGATATAAATCCACAATTCATCAAATCTCGACAAATACACCGCAGAAAAATATTACATCGGATAGAACTCCAAGAACATCAAGGAGAACACTGTATTGAAGATCAAAGAGAGAGAAGAAGCCATCTAGATACTAGCTATGGACCCGTAGGTCTGTGGTAAACTACTCACGCTTCATCGGAAGGGCAACATGGTTGATGTACAGGCCCTCCATGCTCGAATCCCCCTTCGGTAGGGTGCCGGAAAAGGCCCCAAGATGGGATCTCACGGGAATATTACTAGAGTCTTGCGGTGGCGGAAAAGTATTTTGGTGGGTGCCTCTGATGGTTTGGGAATATTTGGGAATTTATAGTGCAAAGATTAGGGTTGGAAGGCCCCCGAGGGGCCCACAAGCCCTCAGAGTGTGCCCCCCTAGGGGCGCCTAGCAGGCTTGTGGCCTCCTCGGGAACCTTCTGGCCCCCTCTCCAAGTTCTCTAGATGTCTTCTGGTCCAAGAAAAATCATCGCGAAAGTTTTATTCCGTTTGGACTCCGTTTGATATTCCTTTTCTGTAAAACTAAAAAACAAGGAAAAAATAGAAGCTGGCACTAGGCTCTAGGTTAATAGGTTAGTGATGACCCACAAGTATAGGGGATCTATTGTAGTCCTTTCGATAAGTAAGAGTGTCGAACCCAACGAGGAGCAGAAGGAAATGATAAGCGGTTTCCAGCAAGGTATTCTCTGCAAGTACTGAAATAAGTGGTAACAGATAGTTTTGTGATAAGATAATTTGTAACGAGCAACAAGTAACAAACGTAAATAAGGTGCAGCAAGGTGGCCCAATCCTTTTGTAGCAAAGGACAAGCCTGGACAAACTCTTATATGATGTAAAGCGCTCCCGAGGACACATGGGAATATCGTCAAGCTAGTTTTCATCACGTTCATATGATTCGCGTTTGGTACTTTGATAGTTTGGTATGTGGGTGGACCGGTGCTTGGGTGCTGCCCTTACTTGGACAAGCATCCCACTTATGATTAACCTCTATTGCAAGCATCCGAAAATACAACAAAATTATTAAGGTAAACCTAACCATAGCATGAAACATATGGATCCAAATCAGCCCCTTACGAAGCAACGCTTAAACTAGGGTTTAAGCTTATGTCACTCTAGCAACCCATCATCTACTTATTACTTCCCAATGCCTTCCTCTAGGCCCAAACAATGGTGAAGTATCATGTAGTCGACGTTCACATAACACCACTAGAGGAGAGACAACATACATCTCATCAAAATATCAAACGAATACCAAATTCACATGACTACTAATAGCAAGACTTCTCCCATGTCCTCGGGAACAAAAGTAACTACTCACAATGCATAAACATGTTCATAATCAGAGGGGTATTAATGTGCATATAGGATCTGACCATATGATCTTCCACCAATTAAACCAACTAGCATCAACTACAAGGAGTAATTAACACTACTAGCAACCTACTAGCACCAATCCCGGACTTGAAGACAAGAATTGGATACAAGATATGAACTATGGTTTTGAGATGAGATGGTGCTGATGAAGATGTTGATGGAGATTGCCCTCTCCCGATGAGAGGAGCGTTGTTGATGACGATGGCGATGATTTCCCCCTCCGGGAGGGAAGTTTCCCCAGCAGAACAGCTCCGCCAGAGCCCTAGATTGGTTCCGCCTCGTGGCGGCGGAGTTTCGTCCAAGAAGATGGCTTATGATTTTTCCCCATCGAAAGAGTCCATATAGCTGAAGATGGTCACCGGAGGGCTACCAGGGGGCCCACGAGGTAGGGGGGCACGCCCAGGGGGGTAGGGCGCGCCCCCACCCTCGTGGGCAGGGTGTGGCCCCCCTAGTGAAGTTCTTGCGCTCAATGTTTTTTATATATCTGGAAAACATCATCCGTGGAGTTTCAGGACTTTTGGAGCTGTGCAGAATAGGTCTCTAATATTTGCTCCTTTTCCAGCCAGAATCCCAGCTGCCGGCATTCTCCCTCTTTATGTAAACTTGTAAAATAAGAGAGAATAGGCGTAAGTATTGTGACATAATGTGTAATAACAACCCATAATGCAATAAATATTGATATAAAATCATGATGAAAAATGGACGTATCAACTCCCCCAAGCTTAGACCTTGTTTGTCCTCAAGCGAAAAGCCAAAATCGAAAAATATGTCCACATGTTTAGAGATGAAGGTGTTGATAAAAATAAAATACGGACATGAGGGCATCATGATCATTCTTAGAACAACAACTTATATAATTCTTGTCATATGATATCTTATTCTAGAGTAATAATTCAATAACAATATCATGTATGAATTGTAAACTTTATTGAAAACTAACAAACTACAATCTCAGTCATTGAAGCAATTGCAATTTATCATAACATAGGAAAGAGTCAATGATAAGAGCTTTTTAGCAAGTCCACATAGTCAACTATCATATAATCTTTCACAATTGCTGACAGTCACACAATACTTATGGATATGGAGTTTTAATCGGACACAGAGAAAGATAGGGGCTTATAGTTTTGCCTCCCAACGTTTTACCTCAAGGATAATGTCAACAGCAATAGTTCATGAAAACTCGCATCCAATTAGCCATATATACCAAGATCTTTCCAACATATTGTGCTTGCCAAAGGATAAAATGTAAAAAGGAAGGGTGAAAATCACCATGACTCTTATGCAATGTAGGAGATAAAAGTAAAAGATAGGCCCTTCGCAGAGGGAAGCAGAGGTTGTCATGCGCTTTTATGGTGGGATGCACAAAATCCTAATGCGAAAGAACATCACTTTATATTGCCACTTGTGATATGGACCTTTATTATGCAGTCTGTCGCTTTTATTACTTCCATATCACACGATCATATAAAGCTTATTTATTCCACACCAATCAATCATACATATTTAGAGAGCAATTTTTATTGCTTGCACCGATGGCAACTTACTTGATGGATCTTACTCAACCCATAGGTAGGTATGGTGGACTCTCATGGCAAAACTGGTTTAAGGTTATTTGGAAGCACAAGTAGTATTTCTACTTGGTGTAATGAATTGGCTAGCATGAGGGAGAAAGGCAAGCTCAACATGTTGGAGAATCCAAGGTAATATAATTTGTCTCAGATGTAAGAAAACATAACCCATTATGTTGTCTTCCTTGTCCAATGTCAACTCTTTAGCATGTCATATTTTTATTGAGTGCTCACAATCATAAAAGATGTCGAAGATAGTATATTTATATGTGAAGACCTCTCTTTCTTTATTACTTCCTGTTAATTGCAACGATGACCAAAACTATGTTTTCCAACTCTCAACAATTTTTATTCATCATACTCTTTCTATGTGAGCTCATTACTCTCCATAAGAGTCACATGATCTCTTGTTTATTTTTATTTCTTTCTCTTTTCTTCTATTCACTTAGGATCGTGGCAAAAATAATCAAGCCCTTGACTCAACACTAATCTTTATTATATAGCTCATGGACTCGATTACATAGAAGGATAATAAAGCAAAACTCACAACTAGATCATACTAAGAACTTTTATTCTACTAGATTAAGATATTACCAAAAGGATCGAACTAAGAGAAACGGTAAAGATAAAAGTGATGGTGATATGATACCGGGGCACTCCCCCAAGCTTGGCAGTTGCCAAGTGGAGTGCCCATACCCATGTGATTATGTCTCCTTTGCTGGTGAAGAAGGTGGGGTTGTTGATGATGGATAGTCGCACATCGAGTGTAGGAGGTCTTCTAACTTGCGGATAATGCCCTTGAGTGTGATGATATGCTCCTTCAACAAAATATTTAACGTGTGAGATACTTATTTTGTATACGAGCCAACTCAATCATCTTGAAAGCTTCGATTTTTGTTGGGGTAAGAAGATTGTGATCAAGTTGAAGGGCGTCTTCTGTTGCTGGAACTTGGTGCTCCATGGCCTTCTTGATCCCTTCATCCTTGTTGATCTCCATAGGCTCTTCTCTCTTCAGCTCTATCTTCATTAGCCAAGCATCCTTGCCCTCATGGTTGGAGGAGGAGGGAGACAACATAGTGCCTAGCCTTGACAACCCTGACAGAAAACAGCTCGAAACAAAGATGGAAGATTTTTGCGTGATACGGGAGTCAAAACCCCCGGGATATTATATAATGAATTTTTACCGACCAAAATACGTGTCCTGTAAGAAAACGGAGTCCGGAGAGCACACGAGGTGCCCACGAGGTAGGGGGCGCGCCCTCCACCCTCGTGTCCTTTCTGGACTGCTGCTTATTTTTCTATTTTTCTAAATATTCCAAAATGGAGAAATATTGCCTTAAAAACTGTTTTGGAGTCGGTTTACTTACCGTACCACATACCTATTCCTTTTCGGAGTCTGAAACGTTCCGGAAAGTGTCCGTTATGTATTCCTCCGGGGTTACGGTTTCAATAACATTGGTTTCAACATTTTTGGGATTACCTGAGATGTAGTGTTTGATTCTTTGACCGTTCACCACCTTCGGATTTGTGCCTTCGAAGTTGTTGATTTTTATGGCACCGGAACGGTAGACCTCCTCAATAACGTAAGGGCCTTCCCATTTAGAGAGAAGTTTTCCTGCAAAAAATCTTAAATGAGAGTTGTATAGCAATACATAACCACCTACATTAAACTCACACTTTTGTATCCTTTTATCATGCCACCTTTTAACTTTTTCTTTAAACAACTTGTCATTTTCGTAGGCTTGGTTTCTCCATTCATCAAGTGAACCAATATCAAATAACCTCTTCTCACCGGCAAGTTTAAAATCATAATTAAGTTCTTTAATAGCCCAATAAGCCTTGTGTTCTAGTTTGAGAGGTAAGTGACATGCTTTTCCATAGACCATTTTATACGGAGACATACCCATAGGATTTTTATATGCAGTTCTATAGGCCCATAATGCATCTTCTAGTTTCTTGGACCAATTCTTTCTGGACCTATTAACAGTCTTTTGCAAAATTAATTTGAGTCCTATATTACTCAATTGTACTTGACCGCTAGACTGAGGGTGATAAGGAGATTTTACGGAAAGCACCATGAATAAAATGTGAACCACCATCAGTCATTAAATATCTAGGGACTCCAAACCTTGGAAAAATAACTTCTTTAAGCATTTTAATAGAAGTGTTATGATCAGCACTACTAGTTGGTATAGCTTCTACCCACTTAGTAACGTAATCAACAGCAGCTAAAATATGTGTATAACCATTAGAGGAAGGGAAAGGTCCCATATAGTCAAAGCCCCAAACATCAAATGGTTCAATAACAAGTGAATAATTCATAGGCATTTCTTGATGTCTACTAATATTACCAATCCTTTGACATTCAGCACAAGATAAGACAAACTTACGGGCATCCTTGAAGAGAGTAGGCCAATAAAAACTAGATTGCAGTACCTTATGTGCAGTTCTATCTCCAGCATGGTGTCCTCCATAAGCTTCGGAGTGACACTTGCGTAGGATCTGTTCCTGTTCATGCTTAGGTACACAACGTCTAATAACACCATCTACTCCTTCTTTATAAAGATGTGTGTCATCCCAAAAGTAATGCCTCAAATCATAAAAGAACTTTTTCTTTTGCTTGTATGTGAAACTAGGTGGTATAAACTTAGGAACAATGTAATTAGCATAATCAGCATATCATGGAGCATTATGAGAAGTATTTGTGACATTTAATTGCTCATCAGGAAAGCTATCATCAATAGGTAGTGGGTCATCAAGCACATTTTCTAACCTAGACAAGTTGTCTGCAACGGGGTTCTCAGCTCCTTTTCTATCAACAACATGTAAATCAAATTCTTGTAGCAAGAGAACCCATCTAATAAGTCTAGGTTTAGCATCTTTATTTTCCATAAGATATTTAATAGCAGCATGATCAGTGTGAATAGTTACTTTAGAATCAACAATATAAGGTCTAAACTTATCACAAGCAAATACAACTGCTAAGAATTCCTTTTCAGTAGTAGCATAATTTCTTTGAGCATTGTCTAGGGTTTTACTAGCATATTGAATAACATTTAGTTTCTTATCAACTCTTTGTCCTAGAACAGCACCTATAGCATAATCACTAGCATCGCACATAATTTCAAAGGGTAAATTCCAATCAGGTGGCTGAACAATGAGTGCAGAGATCAATGCTTTCTTAAGTATTTCAAATGGTTCTACACAATCATCACCAAAAACAAATGGTATATCTTTTTGTAATAAATTATTCAGAGGCCGAGAGATTTTTGAGAAGTCCTTAATGAACCTCCTATAAAAACCGACATGACCAAGGAAACTTCTTATACCTTTGATGTCCTTGGGACATGGCATCTTTTCAATAGCATCAACCTTGGCTTTATCAACTTCAATACCTCTTTTAGAAACTTTATGGTCCAAGACAATACCTTCATTAACCATAAAGTGGCACTTTTCCCAATTCAAAACAAGATTAGTTTCTTCACATCTCTGCAAAACTCGATCAAGGTTGCTCAAGCAATCATCAAAAGAAGATCCATAGACGGAAAAGTCATCCATGAAAACCTCACAAATCTTTTCACAAAAGTCAGAGAATATAGCCATCATGCATCTTTGAAAGGTAGCAGGTGCATTACATAAACCAAAAGGCATACATCTATAAGCAAAAGTACCAAAATGGCATGTAAAAGTAGTCTTTGATTGATCTTTGGCTGACACAGGTATTTGAGAGAAACCAGAATAACCATCTAGAAAGCAAAAATGTGTATGTTTTGATAATATTTCTAGCATTTGATCAATAAAAAGGTAAGGGGTAATGATCCTTTTTAGTAGCCTTATTTAATTTGCGGAAATCAATTACCATCCTATAACCAGTAATAATTCTTTGAGGAATCAATTCATCTTTATCATTAGGAACAACAGTAATACCTCCCTTCTTAGGGATACAATGGACATGACTTATCCACTTACGATCAACAACGGGATAAATTATACCTGCCTCAAGGAGCTTTAGTATCTCCTTTCTTACCACTTCTTTCATTTTAGGATTCAGACGGCGTTGATGATCACGAACTGGTTTAGCATCTTCTTCCAAATTAATTTTATGTTGACATAGAGTGGGACTAATGCCCTTAAGATCATCAAGAGTATACCCAATAGCAGCATAGTGCTTCTTCAGAGTTTTCAATAATCTCTCTTCTTCATGTTCTGAAAGGTTACCACTAATAATAATAGGGTATATCTTTTTCTCATCAAGATAAGCGTATTTAAGAGTATCAGGTAACGGTTTAAGTTCAAACACGGGATCACCCTTGGGTGGAGGAGGATCCCCTAGGATTTCAACAGGTAATTTTTTTTCAGAATAGGTTCCTGCTTAAAGAATACTTCATCTAATTCCCTTCTTTCATTCATAAACATATCATTTTCATGGTCTGGCAAATATTGTTCTAAAGGATCACTAGGAGGTACGGCAATAGAAGCAAGCCCAATAATTTAATCCTTACTAGGTAATTCTTCTTCACGGTGTTGTCTACTAAATTTAGAAAAATTAAATTCATGAGTCATATCATCTAAACCGACAGTAACAACATCCCTTTTGCAATCTATGGTAGCATTAACAGTATTTAAGAAGGGTCTACCAAATATAATGGGACAAAAACTATCTTGTTGGGAACCAAGAACAAGAAAATCAGCAGGATATTTAGTTTTCCCACACAAGACTTCAACATCTCTAACAATTCCCATTGGTGAAATAGTATCTCTATTAGCAAGTTTAATTGTGACATCAATATCTTCTAACTCAGTGGGTGCAATGTCATGCATAATTTCTTTGTATAAGTCAATAGGTATTGCACTAGCACTAGAACCCATATCACATAAGCCATGATAACAATGATCTCCTATTTTAACAGAAATAACAGGCATGCCTACCACAGGTCTAGGTTTATCTGTATCACAGGGTTTAGCAATTCTAGCAGTTTCATTACAGGAATAAATAACATGCCCATCTATATTATCAGACAAGAGATCTTTAACAATAGCAATATTAGGTTCAATTTTAACTTGCTCAGGAGGTGTATATGTTTTACGAACCACAGTTGAAGCTTTAGCATGATCCTTTATCCTAACATGGAAAGGTGGTTTCTCAACATAAGAAGTAGGAACAATAGGATCATTATAAGTAATAGTCTTTTCTTCAACTTTAATAGGTGCAGCTACTTTTACTTCTATGGGAGGATGATATTTAAACCACTTCTCCTTGGGGAGATCAACATAAGCAGCAAAAGATTCACAGAAAGAAGCTACTATCTCAGAGTCAAGTCCATATTTAGTGCTAAATTTACGAAAAATATCGATATCCATAAAAGATTTAACACAATCAAAACTAGGTGTCATACCTGACTCCTTACCATTGTCGAGGTTCCAATCTTCGAAGTTGCGTTTAATTCTTTCCAATAAATCCCATTTGAATTCAATAGTCTTCATCATAAAAGAGCCAGCACAAGAAGTATCAAGCATGGTGCGATTGTTACCAGAAAGCCGAGCATAAAAATTTTGAATAATCATTTCTCTTGAGAGCTCATGATTGGGGCATGGATATAACATTGATTTAAGCCTCCCCCAAGCTTGAGCGATGCTTTCTCCTTCGCGAGGCCAAAAATTACATATATAATTGCGATCACGATGAACAAGATACATAGGATAAAACTTTTGATGAAATTCCAATTTCAATCGTTTGAAGTTCCAAGACTCCATATCATCACATAGCCTATACCACGTCGATGCATCTCCCCTCAAAGATAAAGGGAAGACCTTCTTCTTAACAACATCTCTGGGTACACCTTCAAGCTTAAATAATCCACAAACTTCATCCACATATATTAGATGCTCATCAGGATGTTTTGTTCCATCTCCTAAAAAAGGATTAGCTAGCAGTTTTTCTACCATACCCAAAGGAATTTCAAAGCAAGCATTGTCATTTTCAGTAGGTTCAGTAGGTTGAGGAGCAACTCTTTTCTCTACTAGTGGGGTGAAGATACCCTGAACAATCCCCTCAGAGGATTACTTTCCATAGTAACAAGTGATAGTAAATTTCAGCACACTATATAAATTTTTCCTTACCAAATTCCACCTACCAAAGGCGCTTCACTCCCCAGCAATGGCGCCAGAAATGAGTCTTGATGACCCACAAGTATAGGGGATCTATTGTAGTCCTTTTGATAAGTAAGAGTGTCAAACCCAACGAGGAGCAGAAGGAAATGATAAGCGGTTTCCAGCAAGGTATTCTCTCCAAGTACTGAAATAAGTGGTAACAGATAGTTTTGTGATAAGATAATTTGTAACGAGCAACAAGTAACAAAAGTAAATAAGGTGCAGCAAGGTGGCCCAATCCTTTTGTAACATAGGACAAGCCTGGACAAACTCTTATATGATGTAAAGCGCTCCCGAGGACACATGGCAATATCGTCAAGCTAGTTTTCATCATCTTCGTATGATCCACGTTCGGTACTTTGATAATTTGGTATGTGGGTGGACCGGTGCTTGGGTGCTGCCCTTACTTGGACAAGCATCCCACTTATGATTAACCTCTATTGCAAGCATCCGCAAATACAACAAAAGTATTAAGGTAAACCTAACCATAGCATGAAACATATGGATCCAAATCAGCCCCTTACGACACAACACATAAACTAGGGTTTAAGCTTCTGTCAATCTAGCAACCCATCATCTACTTATTACTTCCCAATGCCTTCCTCTAGGCCCAAACAATGGTGAAGTGTCATGTAGTCGACGTTCACATAACACCACTAGAGGAGAGACAACATACATCTCATCAAAATATCGAACGAATACCAAATTCACATGACTACTAATAGCAAGACTTCTCCCATGTCCTCAGGAACAAAAGTAACTACTCACAATGCGTAAACATGTTCATAATCAGAGGGGTCTTAATGTGCATATAGGATCTGACATATGATCTTCCACCAATTAAACCAACTAGCATCAACTACAAGGAGTAATTAACACTACTAGCAACCACTAGCACCAATCCCGGACTTGACGACAAGAATTGGATACAAGAGATGAACTAGGGTTTTGAGATGAGATGGTGCTGATGAAGATGTTGATGGAGATTGCCCTCTCCCGATGAGAGGAGCGTTGGTGATGACGATGGCGATGATTTCCCCCTCCGGGAGGGAAGTTTCCCCGGCAGAATAGCTCCGCTAGAGCACTAGATTGGTTCTGCCAAGGTTCCGCCTCGTGGTGACGGAGTTTCGTCCGAGAAGATGGCTTATGATTTTTTCCCATCGAAAGAGTCCATATAGCAGAAGATGGTCACCGGAGGGCCACCAGGGGGGCCACGAGGTAGGGGGCGCGCCCAGTGGGGTAGGGCGCGCCCCCACCCTCATGGGAAGGGTGTGGCCCCCCTTGTGAAGTTCCTGCGCTCAATGTTTTTTATATATTTGGAAAACATCATCCGTGGAGTTTCAGGACTTTTGGAGCTGTGCAGAATAGGTCTCTAATATTTGCTCCTTTTCCAGCCAGAATGCCTGCTGCCGGCATTCTCCCTCTTTATGTAAACCTTGTAAAATAATAGAGAATAGGTGTAAGTATTGTGACATAATGTGTAATAACAGCCCATAATGCAATAAATATTGATATAAAAGCATGATGCAAAATGGACGTATCAGTTAGTCCCAAAAATAATATAAAATAGCATAATGCATATAAAACATCCAAAATAGATAATATAATAGCATGGAACAATAAAAAATTATAGATACGTTGGAGACATATCAGCGCCACTTGAGCTTGTGGGCCCATGGTGAGTCCTCTCCGGTATATTTTTCTTCTAGTATTTTTTATATATTCCAAAATAAATCTCCGTAAGTTTCATGTCATTTCGAGCTCGGTAGAATAGTTATCTCTATAGTAGGTCCTTTAGGTTTAGAATTCCAACTACCGGTAATCTCCCTTTTATGATATATCCTGCAATTTAAGAGATAAAAGGCATTAGAATTGCATCAAAACATGAAATATAACTCTAAAACATTATAAGTAACAGTAGTAAAACATGATGCAAAATGGACGCATCCACTCCCCCCAAGCTTAGACTCCGCTTGTCCTCAAGCAAATACCGAGCTCAATAATCATGACCAACGATTTAGAGAGAGAGAGAGATAGGTGTTGGTAAAAGAAAATACAGACATGATAGCATCATGATCATTATTATAACATCAATTATCAATCATAAAACTTCTCATGATCAACTAACAATTCATTCACAAGTTAAAGTGTAGGCAATATAAACTTACTTGAAAACTAACAAACTTTGTTCTCAATCATCAACGCAATTGCAATTCTTCGTATTTCCAGGAAGGGTCTATGTAAGAGCTTTTGGTTTAGCAAACTTCACATACTCAACTATCATATAGTCTTCCATGATTGCTGGTACTCAAAGCAAATTTTTTAGAACAAATTGTTTCAATCAAATACAAAGGAAGAAAAGGGTTTAATGTCTCACCTCCCAACTTTCTTATCTCGAGGATATTGTCAACAATAATAACTCATAGTTACATATATTTAATTGGATATAAATGCTTGGATCATTCCCTACCAAATTGAGATTGCAATAGGAGTAAATAATTTTGACTCTTGCATAAAAGTAAAGATTAAACATTGAAATATAGGCCCTTCGCAGAGGGAAGCAGAGGTTGTCATGCGCTTTTGAATATCATATGTGCAAACTCTTAATGCAAAGGAATGTCACTTTACATTGCCCCTTATGACAGCAACCTTTATTGAGAAGTCTGTCGCTTTTACTATGTTAACATCATAAGTTCGTATAAAACTTATTTTTCCTTACAATAACATACCATACATATTTAGGAGCAATTTTTATTGCTTTAGACCGATGAGAACTCACTTGAAGGATCTTATTCAATCCATAGGTAGAAATGATGGACTCTCATGATGAGAAACTGAGTTTAAGGGTGTTTGGTGATACGTCTCCAACGTATCTATAATTTTTGATTGTTCCATAATATTATATTATCTATTTTGGATGTTTTATATGCATTAATATGCTATTTTATATGATTTTTGGGACTAACCTATTAACCTAGAGCTCACTGCCAGTTTCTGTTTTTTTCTTGTTTTAGAGTTTCGCAGAAAAGGAATACCAAACGGAGTCCAAACGGAATAAAACTTTCGCGACGATTTTTCTTGGACCACAAGACACCCAGGAGACTTGGAGTGCAAGTCAGAGGAGCCTCGAGGCGGCCACAAGGGTGGAGGGTGCGCCCCCCAACCTTGTGGGCCCCCCGTAGCTCCCGTGACATAATTCTTTCGCCTATATATACTCTCATACCCCGAAAACATCCAGGGGAGCCACGAAAGAACTTCTCCACCGCCGCAACCTTCTGTACCCATGAGATCCCATCTTGGGGCCTTTTCCGGCATCCTACAGGAGGGGGAATCGATCACGGAGGGCTTCTACATCATCACCATTGCCTCTCTGATGAAGCATGAGTAGTTTACTTTAGACCTCTGGGTCCATAGCTAGTAGCTAGATGGCTTCTTCTCCCTCTTTGATTCTCAATACAAAGTTCTCCTCGATGTTCTTGGAGATCTATTCGATGTAATACTCTTTTGCGGTGTGTTTTTCGAGATCCGATGAATTGTGGACTTATGATATTCTTATCTATGAATATTATTTGAATATCCATTGAATTCTTATATGCATGATTTGATATCTTTGCAAGTCTCTTTGAACTATTGATTTGGTTTGGCCAACTAGATTGGTTTTTCTTGCAATGGGGGAAGTGCTTAGCTTTGGGTTCAATCTTGCAGTATCCTTTCCCAGTGACAGTAGGGGCAGCAAGGCACGTATTGTATTGTTGCCATCAAGGATAACAAGATGGGGTTTTCATCATATTGCTCGAGTTAATCCTGCCACATCATGTCATCTTGCTTAATGCGTTACTCTGTTCTTATGAAATTAATACTCTAGATGCAGGCAGGAGTCGGTCGATGTGTGGATTAATAGTAGTAGATGCAAAATCGTTTCAATCTACTTGACACAGACGTGATGCCTATATTCATGATCATTGCCTTAGATATCATCATAACTTTGCGCTTTTCTATCAATTGCTCGGCAGTAATTTGTTCACCCACCGTAATATTTTCTATCTTGAGAGAAGCCACTAGTGAAACCTATGGCCCCCGCGTCTATTTTCCATCATATAAGTTTCCGATCTACAATTCTAGTTTACTATTTACTTTCTTTTGCAATCTTTTACTTTCCGTTCCATAAACCAAAAATACCAAAAATATTATTTTACCATTTATCCATCTCTATCAGATCTCACTTTGCGAATAATTGTGAAGGGATTCACAACCCCTTTGTCGCGTTGGTTGCAAGTTGGTGTTTGTTTGTGCAGGTATTCGGTGGCTTGTTGCATAGTCTCCTACTGGATTGATGCCTTGGTTCTCAAAACCGAGGCAAATACTTACGCTCCTTTGCTACATCACCCTTTCCTCTTCAAGGGAAAAACCAACTCAAGCTCAAGAGGTAGCAAGAAGGATTTCTGGCAGTGTTGCCGGGTAGATCTACACCAAGCCAAGTCATACCAAGTACCCATCATAAGCTCTCATCTCTCGCATTACATTATTCGCCATTCTCCTTTCGTTTTCCTCTCCCCACTTCTAAAACGATTTTCGAAAAGATTCACCTTTTCTTCGCCTCTCTTTCGTTCGTCTTTTCTGTTTGCTCGTTTGTCACCACCATGTATGAAACGGGGGATGTTATCCCTGAAAATCTTGAGGAGAATCTTGAAACTTGCTCTTTGGATCCCGGAGCTGAAAAGCCTCCTAATTACAAAAGTAAAATCTTTCATATAAGATACAGTAATATTATAGGGAAAAGTATTATTCAAGATTTCTTTGATTGTACCGGATCCTTACCTATTAATAAAAGAACTATTCTTCTTGAGACAAATTGTTATGCTGATGCTATTGTGATTCTTGTTGAGAAATTAGAAAGAAAATTTGTGCATCTTCATCCTGCTTTGCAAACAGTGTTTTATGAACCCCCTAAAATCAATCACCCTATAGCTAAAAAGATTGCCACTATTATTCTTATGCGTGAATTTGATTTTATTATCCAAGAAGCTAGGGATATTTCTGCTCTCTATAAAAAGGATGTTGAACACCCTCCAATCATAGACATCCTGCATGATAAAGAAACTATGCGTAGTTTGGAATCTAGGGATTATCAATCTTATAGCGAAAATCTTAGGAAAAGGGTTCCCCATTCTGAGATCTCTCAGGCTTTGTATCTTGAAACTTTTGAAGAATTTGATTGGATAACTAGAGAAGTTTATGTAGGATTTAATAGGGATTGGTGCTACCTCTTTTAGCACTGCGTTGGTTTTCCCCGAAGAGGAAGGGATGATGCAGCAAAGTAGCATAAGTATTTCCCTCAGTTTTTGAGAACCAAGGTATCAATCCAGTAGGAGGCTACGCGCGAGTCCCTCGTACCTGCACACAACAAATAAATCCTCGCAACCAACGCAAATAGGGGTTGTCAATCCCTATAAGGCCACTTGCGAGAGTGAGATCTGATAGATATGATAAGATAATATTTTTGGTATTTTTATGATAAAGATGCAAAGTAAAATAAAGGCAATGTAAATAGCAAAGGAAATAACTAAGTAGTAGGAGATCATTATGATAAAGATAGACCCGGGGGCCATAGGTTTCACTAGTGGCTTCTCTTGAGAGCATAAGTATTCTACGGTGGGTGAACAAATTACTGTTGAGCAATTGACAGAATTGAGCATAGTTATGAGAATATCTAGATATGATCATGTATATAGGCATCACGTCCGAGACAAGTAGACCGACTCCTGCCTGCATCTACTACTATTACTCCACTCATCGACCGCTATCCAGCATGCATCTAGAGTATTAAGTTAAAAACAGAGTAACGCCTTAAGCAAGATGACATGGCGTAGAGGGATAGACTCATGCAATATGAAGAAAACCCCATCTTGTTATCCTCGATGGCAACAATATAATACGTGCCTTGCTGCCCTTACTGTCATCGGGAAAGGACACCGCAAGATTGAACCCAAAGCTAAGCACTTCTCCCATTGCAAGAAAGATCAATCTAGTAGGCCAAACCAAACTGATAATTCGAAGAGACTTGCAAAGATAACCAATCATACATAAAAGAATTCAAAGAAGATTCAAATATTATTCATAGATAGACTTGATCATAAACCCACAATTCATCGGTCTCAACAAACACACCGCAAAAAGAAGATTACATCGAATAGATCTCCACAAGAGAGGGGGAGAACATTGTATTGAGATCCAAAAAGAGAGAAGAAGCCATCTAGCTACTAACTATGGACCCGTAGGTCTGAGGTAAACTACTCACACTTCATCGAAGGGGCTATGGTGTTGATGTAGAAGCCCTTCGTGATCGATGCCCCCTCCGGCGAAGCTCCGGAACAGGCCTCAAGATGGGATCTCGTGGATACAGAAAGTTGCAGCGGTGGAATTAGGGTTTTGGCTCTGTATCTGATCGTTTGGGGGTACGTGGGTATATATAGGAGGAAAAAGTACTTCGGTGGAGCAATAGAGGGCCCATGAGGGTGGAGGGTGTGCTTGGGGGG
>NC_041386.1:459734344-459737581 GCF_002162155.2 Triticum dicoccoides | reverse complement strand
CCCCTACCTCGTGGCCTCCTGTTACGTGTCTTGATGTAGGGTCCAAGTCTCCTGAGTTGTATTCGATGAGAAAATCATGTTCCGGAAGGTTTCATTCCATTTGGACTCCGTTTGATATTCCTTTTCTTCGAAACCCTAAAACAGGAAAAAAACCCAGCAATTCTGGGCTGGGCCTCCGGTTAATAGGTTAGTCCCAAAAATAATATAAAGTGGATAATAAAGCCCAATAATGTCCAAAACAGTAGATAATATAGCATGGAGCAATCAAAAATTATAGATACATTGGAGACGTATCAAGCATCCCCAAGCTTAATTTTTGCTCGTCCTCGAGTAGGTAAATGATAAAAACAGAATTTTTGATGCGGAGTGCTACTTGGCATAATTTTAATGTAATTCTTCTTAATTGTGGTATGAATATTCAGATCCGAAAGATTCAAGAGAAAAGTTCATATTGACATAAAAATGATAATACTTCAAGCATACTAACTAAGCAATTATGTCTTCTCAAAATAACATGGCCAAAGAAAGTTCATCCCTACAAAATCATATGGTTTAGTCATGTTTCATTTTCGTCACACAAGAATGCTATCATCATGCACAATCCCGATGACAAGCCAAGCAATTGTTTCATACTTTAGTAATCTCAAACCTATAAACTTTCACGCAATATATGAGCGCGAGCCATGGACATAGCACTATAGGTGGAATATAATATAATGAGGGGGGTTATGTGGAGAAGACAAAAAAGGAGGAAGTATCACATCAACGAGGCTAATCAATGGGCTATGGAGATGCCCACCGATTGATGTTAATGCAAGGAGTAGAGATTGCCATGCAACGGATGCACTAGAGCTATAAATGTATGAAAGCTCAACAAAAGAAACTAGTCGGTGTGCATCCAACTTGCTTGCTCACGAAGAGCTAGGGCACTTGAGGAGGCCCATTGTTGGAATATACAAGCCAAGTTCTATAATGAAAAATTCCCACTAGTATATGAAAGTGATAACATGAGAGACTCTCTACTATGAAGATCATGGTGCTACTTTGAAGCACAAGTGTGGCAAAGGACAGTAACATTGTCCCTTCTCTCTTTTTCTCTCATTTTTTCTTTTTTCTCTTTTTATGGCCTTTTTTGGGCCTTCTCTCATTTATATATATAAACACTATTCTAATCATGGGATCAGAATAATATTCTGATCACAACCTGAACTTCCTGAGTAACGCGCCTGAACTTCCCTCTGTACAAACCCGAACTTCGGGCTATCTTAGCAACCATGGCTTCCCCCGCGAATTATTCCGGTCGGTAGTGTTGTGTGGGATGTGACTGTAATCCAGATACTCACACCTTCACCTAATGCTCGTTTTGATTCGTAATTTTGCATTTTGGCGGATTCACTCTCGGGGTGGATGAACTCGTGTCTGTTTATAAGTTTAATGCATTCAGTGGATGTTCTGGAACCTCTAACATGATGGTAATTTGGTTTAAGTACGAGTTTCGTGGGTAATTTGTCGTTAATTTCAATGGATTTGATATGAGGCTCTGTGTTCTTCATCCGCGGGAGTGGTTCCGCCACTTCTGTAGATTTGTTATTTTTATTTGAGTATAGAGGGCGGATTTGATTGCAGTAGTGAGATTGGACCGTTCATGCGTTGTTAATTCCATCGGGAAGGCGAATACACCGCTAAAATTGGGCGATTGGATCTCGTGTGCGCCCGTGCTGGTTTTTGGTTCTTCAATGAGACAGCTTGGTTTGATTTATCGTTTTGATGTCAGGGCGCAATATGATATCGTTCGAGGTCGCGGCCTGAGAAGGTGTAGTCACCCAAGTGATTAAATCTGAAAAGCAAATTCGATAATGCATTTTTTTAGTGATTCTATTGTCTGTTTTACAGAGTTGGACTTCTGCACCTTTTGTGGTTGAACTTCCCTCATTTTAATGCATGTTTTTTGGTTGATGCTGCAATACGATCTGTTCCGTTGGTGTTGTTATAAAAATTTTGTGTACATTTTTTTTGTTTTTCAGAGTACTCATATATGTAAAAGTGGAGGTGGTACATAGATACACAAATCATCCTTTTTATATTTATTCTGTCTTCGGGGCTAGTTTTTTGGATTATCCACATTATGTGGTAGTAATTGGACTTCTATGCTATCAGTGATTGAACTTCCTGATTTCCACATTGCAAGGTGGTGCAACATCGCGCTCTTTTTTTGTTTTTTTTTTGTAATTTTCAATTTTCTAATTTGGGTTTAGTTTGTTCCGTGGCAACTACGGGATTATTCCCAAATACGCATGCACACCTTACTTATTTTTTTTGTAACAGGTTTGCATACTTCAAACAGTGGTAGAACTTCAGTTTGTGTTTAACGTGAACTTACAAGATTTTTGCTTCTGTGTAATTTGTCTTTTCTACATGTTCATTTGATGTTTTTTCCAAACGCCGAACTTCTGTGTCTTTTCAACTTGAACTTATCTTTATTTAGAAACATTTTATTAGTTAACTTACGCCTTGTGCATTTTGTTTCTTCGACACTAAACATTATTATTCCTCAGGTGCTTCTTTCTTGGTTTTTTATGTCACAGCAAAAATTTTCTTGAATGCAGGTTCATCTTTTTGACATTGATATTCTAGGACAGATTACATTGCAGAAATCAAAAACCCTTTAGTAGATTTCTTCTGCAATTTGTTGTAACTAGTGTGTAAGTGTGGAGCTGGATCACAAGCACTATCTTCAGTAGGATCTGGACTTCTTTTTTATTCATGGTTGAACTTCTGGTTTTGGAGATTTGCACTCCACATTGGAAGGCGAAGGTGCATGATGCTCTATATTTTGTTTGTTTGGTTTTCTTTGTAATTTTTAATTCTCAAATCCTAGCGTGCAGCAATGCGGTAGCGCGAGGCCGAGCAGGGGGGAGGGGGGTGGGGACCCCCTCCCCTACCCCTGCGAGGCCGAGACAGGAACGAGCCGGAGCAGGCGACGACGCGGCGTGCCGCGTCATCGCATGCGGAGGCGAGTCCGTCACATATGTGACCCCACTATCTATCTTAGGGTTATTAGGGTTTAGGGTGCATGTGGTGGGGGTGGAAACAGAATAACCGCATTGCGTCCTGTCAAATCCTAGCGCGCAACAATGCGGTAGCACGACGCCGAGCAGAGGGGGAGGGGAAAGGAGACCCCCCTCCCCTCCCCCTGCGAGGCCGAGACAGGAACGAGCCGGAGTAGGCGACGACGCG
>NC_041386.1:459717076-459734072 GCF_002162155.2 Triticum dicoccoides | reverse complement strand
TCCTGTCAAATCCTAGCGCGCAGCAATGCGGTAGCACGAGGCCGAGCAGGGGGGAGGGGGGTCGGGACCCCCCCCTCCCCTCCCCCTGCAAGCCCGAGACAGGAACGAGCCGGAGCAGGAGACGACGCGGCGTGCCGCGTCGTCGCATGCGGAGGCGAGTCCGTCACATCCGTGACCCCACTATCTATCTTAGGGTTTTTAGGGTTTAGGGTGAACTTCATCTGTTTTTGTAGTTGAACTTCTTATTTTTGTTTCTTTATGGTTTATTTATTCTTATTCCTTTACTTCTTTTATTAGGGTACTTGAACTTCTGTTCTTTATTTTTTGAACTTCTTTTCTCTTGTTTTTTAGGGGCATATTTATGTATGTATGTTTCTTCCTTTAGTACTGTATTTGCCATCTATTTTTGGTTTTGAGGGTATCAGCTGTGCTGTTTTGTGATCTTATCTCATTATAATAGATGCATTCAAATGGTGCATTTATTTATCTACACATGTATTTACTATTTTAGCTACCGGGGGGTAAAATTGTAAATTTAGTGGCGCTGCAAGTCCCACGACAGAGAGGCATTAAGTGAGCATCTGCCTTGCGACCACCTGTCAGAAAACTCCTCTCCCCTTGTCGCTCGCTCTCTCCCCCCTCTCCGTCGCTCCGCTGCCTTCCTCTCCTCCAACTCCCCCCGATTTCTCCATCCCTGTCCCCTGCCCTCGTGCTGGAGTAACCGGCGCACGCCCCCGCTCCTATTTCTCCCCCACGCCCCGCTCTCTCTCGCCTAGCCCGCTCTCTTCTGCTCTGAAGCGAGGGCGGCAACTGCCTGCACGGTTGCAAGGTGCGCGTGGTCATGGGGAGTGGAAGAACCGACGCGGATTCGTGCGTGCGGGAGTCGTCTGGAGAGGTACAAGTGTTGCCCCCCCTCCTAATGCTTGCTTCTAGTTTCACCAGATCTGTCGAGGCCTGCCTGTTTCTTCTGTGTGCTCTCGCGTCCTCCTCCCTCCCCCTTCTTCTGATGGTTTGGTGGTAGATTAGGTAGGGTTCTTGTGCGTGTGGTGGTTGGATTTCAATTCCCCGTGGTCAGATTTTTTTGTGAGATGCTTGTGTGTGCTATTTGTCCCTTCATACTTGTGTGGATTTCATTTCCCCTTTGTTGATTTTAGCTGTCAGATGAATGCAAGAGAGGGTGTGGTGTGATGGATGGTTGATGCTAGATCTGATGTATTTAATTGCATTAGTGTTGTCGATTTCGAAGTCTAGATTATGTCTGTGTCATTGTATTTAGTTTATGGATACATTTTTTTGTTGTGCTTGCCCAGATGTGCTACTGTTCATCCTTTGTTGGTATGTTCTGGTTGTTTCATCCTAGGGTTTGATTCAGTTTCTTTTTGTATTTTGTTGTATGATTTTGTACTTGCTAACTATATGCAATCAATCCCCTGTTTTTAGCAGGTTGTTCTAGTGTTTGGAGTTGCATTCATCAGGGCGGTTGTGTTGTCATGGCTTCAAAACCTTCTCCAGGTATCTTAATGTAGTTGTATCTTGTATTTTAAATAGCATTATTCTCATATATGTCTGCCCATATCTTCACTTAGTATTCATGTTGGACTGCCATTCTTAACAGTGTGAACTTCTAGTAATGGTTATGTGTATGCTTTTTACCATTAGTTTGAGTTAGTAGAGTGTTTGCTTACTTTGTAGTTGATGATATTGCTGGTGAAACTTTGTCGCCAAGTTTTGTTGGACTTCCCAGATGTTTCATTTTTGTAGTTTATATCTTTGTTTTTTTATCATGTTGATGGCATTGATATTTAGTTTGCCTGTGAAATACTATTTGTGGTCATGCTACATCTTTTTATGTGCTACTTGCTTGGGTCACATAGTTGAACTTCTTGTTTTAATTATTGTTTGATTGTAATGAAATTTGGTTGAACTTCTGTTATGCACATTTTATTTTACTGCTTTGTTATGTATCGTTGAACTTCTGGACATTCATGATATATGTAGTAGCCCCTCTACTGTAGATTGTTTTTATATTTAGTTTGTAGATTTTTAGTTTGTTTTTTGTGTTTACTGCTTTGTTAGGTATTGTTGAACTTCTGGGTATTGGACATTGTTGTAAAAGTAGAAGTCCCATTGGTGTAGGATTGCAGATTAGAACTCAGCTGCCTTTTCTACTTGCATTTTTTTGTAGTTGGTGATGAGTTGAATAGTTCTAAAAAAATGCCTGCGATCAAGATGGAGCTTCAGAGGTTAATACTGATGCTCCAATATTTGATGCGGCTAAATCACCCATTATCCCTTTGACTGTGATTGCCGAGGTTGCTTCAAGCCTTGAGAATTTTTCAAGCCTTGAGGATCTTGCTTCTGCAGCTCTTGCTTCACCTAGTATGTGAAACCCTTTTTCTTTTCATTTTAAAGTTTTGAGCCATGTTTTTTTAGCTTGTTCTTGTCGTTTGTTTTTGTTTTTGTTCCTGACTTTTTTTTTATTTTTTGCTTCGATTTTTTGTGTTCTTTGCAGATGTGTCCACAAAGGAGGAAGCTGTGAACACCATCAATGATGTTTTATCTGAGTTGGGTTTATCAGAAACCCCTGCTGCTGCTGAGGAGGTGGCTCCGTCAGTCAAAGTTTCTGATTCCGTTCCGGATCCTTTATGCTCTCTTCAGATGTCAGAGACGCAGTCGCAGTCTGTTGATGGCACTGAACCTGTCACACAACCCGAGGATGTGCCTTTTCAGCTTCTCCTGGAGGACCAACGTAAGAGGAAGAAGCAAGAAAATTTTGACAAGAAGAGGGCGGCCCGCCTTGAGAAAGGTTCTGATGTTCCTGGATCTGTTCATGCGGCTGAGCTCACTGTTGAGGAAGACGTGTCGTGTGGTAGTGATGGCACGTTTGTCCCTGTTAAGAAGAAAATCAAGAAGACTACTGCGAGGAAGCTAGTAGTTGGTGAAGTTACTCCTCGGAGGAGCCCACGTGTTTCAAGACCTGCAGAAGTTGTTGAAGATGAAGGGTTAGGCCTTGGTGGTACGCCACACCATAGTCCTCGTGTGCTTGCCACTGCCGCGCCTACACCTTCTCCGCTTGGTGCTAGTGCATCTGGTAAGGGGAAGAAATGCGGCGTGAAGCGCAAGGTTCCACCTGCAAAGGTCAACAAGGGTGTGAAGAAGCGTTCTCGTGTTAATCCAGAGGACAAGGATGATGCTGATTTCAATGCTGATGACGAGGATGACGTCAATGATGATGCTGCCGCTAATCAGGTATGAATGTCTCATGTTTACTGTTTTTTAGAGCATTTGTCGCTGTTGTTGTAGTTTTATTGTTTTTAGCACAGCCTTGGCGTACATAGCTGACCTTCTGTTCCATCTCAATATAGACGAATAAATTAGCCGACGTGCTTTGCTTTTATGGTATTACTGCCTTTGTGTACATAGTTGGACTTCTGGGTGTATACATGAAGAAATTAGCTCAACTTGTTTTGTATACATGTTTGATTACTGCCTTAGTGTAAATGGTTGAACTTCTGCTTTTTAAATTTCCAACATTTTTGAAAGCATGTTGACAAGTGTTCATACATGGTTGTACTGCCTATGTAGACATAGTTGGACTTCTGAGATACATGTTTGATTACTGCCTTGGTATACATGGTTGAACTTCTGCTTTTGTAAATTTCCAACATTTCTGAAAGCATGTTAACTTCTAGTCATACATGGTTGTACTGCCTATGTAGACATAGTTGCACTTCTGAGATACATGTTTGATTACTGCCTTGGTATACATGGTTGAACTTCTGCTTTTGTAAATTTCCAACATTTTTGAAAGCATGTTAACTTCTGGTCATACATGGTTGTACTGCCTATGTAGACATAGTTGGACTTCTGAGATGTCGTGCGTATGTAGGCATTAGTGGATTTTTGGTGAAGCTTGTGTGTCTCATTGTTCTGCCTTTTTCCTTGTCAATGTATTTTTTTTCAGTATCAGCTTGTGCAGCGGCCTGAGAGGAGGAAGAGAGGAGGCAAAGCGCCCGAAGAAGGTGGTGAAGGAGGAGGTGAGGCGAAATATTTTAACAAGACGGTTCGCTGCTCACTAGGAGAGGTGAAGATGTGTGCGAAAATGCTACACGATAGGCACAAGGCGAGGGTTATCAAGGCTGGTTTTGGTTGTGTGTTTGACTTGAAGGTTGATTCCAACATTTCTCGTCCTTTGATGGGCAACATCTACACGAGGATTGACCCTTCAACCATGATTTTGGACATGGGTGAGGCGAACAAGGTTATACGTATTACAAGTGATGCTATTCACCATCTCTTTGGGTTCCCTCAAGGTAATCGTACCCCCCCCCTAGGCCCTCGAATGATGGTTTCGATGATGCTGTTATGAGGTTGAAGGGCAAGCTTGGGTATGCTAGGAGTGAGGACATCAAGACAAAGGATTCGGAATATCCTCGGTGAACTTGTGAAGGATGAGACGAAGGATGATCTTGCTCTGCAGGTGTTTTACCTTATTGTTTTCATGAAGGTGGTTATCCCTGGAACTTCTACACGAGTGTCCAGGGAGGCAGCAATGGCCGAGAACCTTGTGTTTGAGGACATGACAGACATGGACTACTGCTAGTTGGTTGTTGACGATATTCGGAGTGCTGTTGTTAGGTATCAGCAAGGTACTAGCAGAGGAAAAGCTATCACAGGCTGTGCCATCACGCCGCTGCTGATGTATCTGGACTGCCTTATCATTGGCAAGACGCCTAATATTGACTTGAGGACCCCTCGCATCAATTTCATGGATCAGGCCAAGCTTCTTGAGCTTGCTGCGACTGATTTGGTCATGAAGGGTGATGATGACCCAGCCAACTGGGTGTTTGGGAGACTGCTTGTGAGTGTTTCTATGCATTATTCTTTCCTATGTAGTTTAACTTGAACTTCTGGTATTGTCTTGTATATTTTTTGTTCCCATGTTCCTTCATTTGTTTTCTGACGCGTTGACTTTTGTTTTGTATGCAGTGGAAGACACAGGCTGAGGTTGTGTTCTTTAGGGTTATTGAGCGTCCTGTTCTAACTATGCCTCGTTTTGCCGGCATAGGGAGTGGAACTTCCCCAAGATTTGAATTCTCCCGGGATGTTAATATCGGTGCCCCCTGTAGATCTAGGAGGTTCTTCTGCTCGTGTGAGTGCTGCAGGTGGCGTTTCTTCTGAGAATTTGTTTGAAGCTGCCAATGTTTCTCTGGTTAGGATTGATAGTCTTCTTGAAACTGTTTGTGGGGAGTTGGCTCATGTTCCTTCAACTGCTGAGCGTCTTGGTCGCATTGATGGGATTCTTCCTCCCGGACACGGATTTGATGCTGAGTCTTCGAAGGGGGTCTTATCTATTGAAGCTAAATTTCTTGAAGAGCTTCGTCAGAGTACTTCCCACCTCCGGACTAGCGTTGGGCTGTTCAAGGAAATGCAGGATGCTCGTTGCAAGCCTTTTGAAGATGAGGCAAGTGTTGTTGTGAGACAGATTCAGAGGCAGGATTCTGTTCGTTCGGGTCGTGAAGGAGGCCATGTGGAGCGTACCAAAGAGGTTTGTTTATGTTGGCTTTTGATATTTCTTTGCAATAATGTTCAATGTTAGCTTTCAGTTATTACTGTTTGTAGTCATAGGCGACCGTTATTGATTTCATGTGTCGTAAACCGTTTTTTAGCACAAGTGTTCCTATGTGACCTTCTCTGCTTATAGAACTTGAACTTCAACTGCTACAGCACCTGAACTTCCATGACTCGCCCTTTTTTGTTCCCTTTTGTATCTTAGAGTAGTTTGATATCTGACCTGCTATGTTTACTGTGTTTGGACTTCCATTATATGTCAGTTGTGATAGCTGACCTTCACTGATTATGCAATCTGAACTTCTGCTGATTAGGTATTTTGTTTTCTACATGATTTCTTTTTGTAGGCTGTTGATGATGATGCTAGGGTTGAGGAGGATGTTTTACCTGCGCATGAAGCTGCTCCTGTGCATGAGGCTGCCCCTGTGCATGAACCTGCTCCCGCTAGTGGCGTAATACTTGGTGAGGTTCATGGCAGTGAAAATAAGGTACCATTTTTTCTTGTCCATTTGTCTTGTTTTCCCCTGAGACGGACTTGCTGCCCCTATGCATGAGGTTCAGTCAGCCCTTTGTAATGAATTTTTGTTTCTTTTTTGCAGCAACAGAATCATGATGTTAGTGTTGCTCCAGAGAAGGTTGCAGACATGTCCGTCTCAGGCACCGGCTGCTCCGACGGGGTGGTCCTGACTGAACCTTTTTCGTCCATTGGCGTTGAGGTTTCTGATGCTGAGCAGGGCAAGACAAATGGAGACACCATTTTGGAGAAAGATCATGTTGAGTCTGCTGTACAAACTGGTGGTAGTGCTGTTGCAAGCCCGGAGAAGTCTCCTGCAGCAGAGCCATCAGTTGATGTTGATGCTGTACAGGCACAACCAAATGTTTTTCTTGTTTCAGATTCTCCAGCTGCTCCAGCTGCTGCTAGTGTCCTTCCCGACGACGCTGCAACGTCTACTAGAGACGATGATGAAGATACCGAAAGTGATAGCTATGGAGAGGAGGTTGATCATTCCAGTGCTGCCACTGGTCTAGGCAAGGATCCATGAAGAGAGGAGCATGCTTCTCTCTTCTTTCCCCATCCCCTTCCCTCTTCGTTGTTTGGTTTAGTCCATGATATCCCCTGTGAACTGCCTGTGTGGTCTAAGTTGAACTTCTGGTTTTGTTGTTTGTCGTGTGGGTTGTAAAGAATGTTAAGTGAACCTGTTTCTATGTGGGTGGAGGTTTGTAATGCATGGGTTGTGATGTCTATGATGCTGTGGTTTTATCTTTTCTGATGTAGCAGCTGAGATGTGCTTATGTTTTGAATGTTTGTGCTTGAATGTTGGTCTTAGTTGAAACTGTCGTGAATCTATGTGCTTTGAGTGTTGCTGTTAATTGCTATTTTCTTTTTGGTGAGCAGATAGCGACCTTGCAGTTGTCCGAAAGAAGGTTGATGACTTTTATTACAGTGTAACTAGGCTTAGGAATGATCATTCCAAGAGGTGAGTGCAGCTACTCAATATTTACATCATCCATGTACCCCATGTGAACTGCCTGTGGTTTCTTACCTAAACTTCCCAACTCTATGTACCTGAACTTCTTTTTTTTGTTTCTCTGGTGCTGAACTTCTGGCCTCTTTTGTACTGCACTGCCTGTTGTGATATAGCTGAACTTCTGTGCCTGCTCAATATTTACATCATCCATGTACCCCCTGTGAACTGTCTATGGTTTCTTACCTGAACTTCCCAACTCTATGTACCTGAACTTCTTTTTTTTGCTTCTCTGGTGCTGAACTTTTGGCCTCTTTTGTACTGCACTACCTGTTGTTATATAGCTGAACTTCTGTGCCTGCTCAATATTTACATCATCCATGTACCCCCTGTGAACTGCCTGTGGTTTCTTACCTGAACTTCCCAACTCTATGTACCTGAACTTCTTTTTTTTTGCTTCTCTGGTGCTGAACTTCTGGCCTCTTTTTGCATTGTACTGCCTATTGTGATATAGCTGAACTTCTGTGCTAACATGTGTTATGAACTTCCTGAGTTCCTGCTGCTGAACTTGTTTTACTTTCTATTCACTTGTTTTAGAGAAATGATTATGTTCCGAAACAAGGAGTGTGAAGCTTCTGTTCGAGAAGTCGCAATATCTTTTGGTCCTCGCGGAATGCTTACATCTAATGTGGCTGAGTGTGCACTCTACTGTCTACGTGCGAAGTACCAGGGATCGGATAAACTCATCCTGCCGTATTGGGTTTGTGTAAGTCAACCATACAATGATTTCTTTTCTGTTTTGTTCCTTACCATTTTTGTTAGAACTTGTTTGTCTCATTTTTGTATTTTCAGAGGTCAATTTGATTCCCGTGTGAGGAAGTACTTCATGGCGAGTGGTCCAGATAGCATGGATGCACATGATTCGGTATGCAATGTCTTGTTCTTTGCCTCTGTATTAGTTTTGCAGTGTGATCCACTGTGTTAATATTTGTTTTATTTTTCTTTTGTATCGTTCTGATATTAATTCTCATTTTTTAATGATTCGTGTGTTTTATGATGCTTCAGGTTGTTTTCCCTACTTTTGACCCGCCTGAGCTTCCTGCTTCCATGGGTGGTGTCGGTCATTGGGTGTCGGTATTCCTTGACCTGAAGAATTCAAGGTTCCAGCTTCTTGATTCCTACTATGGACCAAAAGATGAATGTGCGGTACGCCTGTTTCGGCAGATGACCGACAACATCAAGAGGCTTTGGAAATATGCCAGCAACGACAGGGAGACACCCTTCAGTCCTCTTAGCATCGACAATTTCCCTCTGGATTGGATTGATGTCCCCGAGCAGCAAAACAAGTATGAGTTCGACTTTTTCTCTTTATCACATCTGTTTAACTGTAGTTTTACTTAAGCTACGACGTGTTTAATTCGTTGGCTTTCTTTTTCTATCCTAACACTATTTCTTTTACTTCGTTTGATGGCAGTATCGACTGCGGATTCTTCATGCTTACGGATGTTAATTCGTATCATGACAGGGTTCTTGCAAATTATTCCCATGAGAATATCGGGGATATCAGGAAGACGTGGCTGTACTCAATTGCTTCTTCTAACCTGTTTGAGATAGACTTCCAAGCTCTGTTTGGCTACTACACATGTAAGTATTTTGGAACTTGTACTGCTTACCTGCACTGCATCTTTTATTCTACCTGAACTTCATATTTTCCTCTGAAACTTGGACTTCTGGTTTCGGAAGGAGAGGAGCATTTTCTTTGTACATGAACTTCATTTCTATCTTTTTTTAATTTTGCTTGTGTGTTTTGTTTTGCTTAAATGGACATGAGCATTTTCTTTTCTAATTGAACTTCAAAGATGATGCCTTTCTATGGTTTTGTTAGCTGTAGTTGAATGATTTACAGTTCATCGGTTTATCTTGAACCGTGCCTCTGGTTGTGCCTGAACTTCATTTAGTTTTTTACTGCAACTAATTTTTTTAGGTCAGCTTGAGTAGTAACCATGTCATCTTTATTAGTTGGACTGCACATTGTGATGTTCCTGAACTTCAGTTGTATTTAATGGTGATGTTTTCTCTTCCTTTTTTCTTTGACAGTGGAACCGTTGGAGTTGACCGATTTCCACTACTCATTCCTCGGGTCACAGGAATACCAGCCTAGGGAGGAACCGATGAGTACAGCTCCGATAGGAGATGATAGACCTCGGACCCTTATTCCTTCCAAGTTGGGGAAGCAGGCTGGTGGTATTCGTGGTACTCCAAAAACCCCTTGCTACAGGAAGGCTGATGCAGTCGAAGCAGCCGAGGCAGAAGTGATTTCGTCCGATGATGATTTTGAGAAGATTGCTTACCCGAAGAATGCTAATGTGCTGCTGGTACTGTTGATGGTAGAGGTGGGAAGAATGTTGTGATCACCAGGAGGAAACCGGCAGTTGAGTCTGGGAACATAAATTCCTCCAAGAGAGCATCAAGATTGCCTTTGAAGTGGCATTCTCCTGTCGCTCCCCTGCGAAAATACAGTTACCCTCATCTATCCGAGGCCCGGAAGTTGAAACAGTATGTGTTGAGTAAAGACGGTCTGGAGAAGTATTCTGAGTGAGTTACCCTCATCTGTCGCTCCCTTGCCTTGGAGTTGTAGTGTCTGAACTTCTGTTGTTGTATTGTCTGAACTGCCATTGTTGTAGTATCTGAACTTCTGTTTTATGTCTCCTCTTGCCTTTTGAGTTATAGTGTTTGAACTTCTGTTTGTTGTTGTATCTGAACTTCTAATATTTTTTACCATCCCTTTGTATTCTACAGGACAAGCTACTGCATGTGTACCATCCCTGCGAATGTGATTGACCTCAGACGACGTGTCCTTTATACGCTTTTCGGTGAAGGGCAGCAGATGGAAGGAGACATAATGGATTATCTCATAAATTTGTGGAAGGATAAGCCGGAGACCTCTGAGATATTCACTAGTGCTGACAGGGTTGTACTTAGTCCCTACTTCATACAGGTTTTAGTTCTTTGCACCCCCTATCTCCTTCTTTTTGCCTTAGTTTTGTTGTAGTAGCATTTGGGAGGTGTTTTAATTGTGTTTTTGTGAATGCACAGTACTGCCTGGAGTATGATTTCTTCGGTGCAACAGTTCCAAAGTTTGATGCAAAAAAATCTGCTGGTCTCCTCCCAATGTTTGTTCGCAAGGAAGAAGACCTTCTTAACGCAAAGCTGGTTAGGTTTTCATAATTCTTGCTTTTTTTTAATTTCATGTGCATCCTTTTGCTGAGTTTGTCAAGAAGTTTTTGTTCATGCCAGTTCTTCAGTACATATTCTTTTATAGTTTGTGTTCACCGGTCCTTTCATTCTTGGCAGGTTTCTTGATTCTATTCAAGCCAATTGGCACAATGGCGCACTACAGTGTGTACGTGGTGAATAGATATCGTCAGAGCATTGACATCCTTGATTCACTTTCTTACGCTAATATGGAAACGTCGCGAACGAGTTTCCACGGGGACTGCCAAAATATCGTGAGTGTTTCTTAGCCTAAACCTCCTTTCACATTCTCTTGTTTGACATGAAGTTTATTATGCCTTGTGTTGACAAAATATGTTGCTGTCTCTGTTTTGGTAATACTGCTTGAACTGACTGTCATTTAGAAGTTGAACTTCTGCTATTTTGTTTAGGTGGATCTTATGCAAGTGTCGCTTTTTTATGTACCTGAACTTAACTATTTTGGTTAACATGTTTTTGACTTCATCTAATTTTGTTATTTCCGGCAGATGAAGAGATTTGTTGGGTTGCTCGAGGAGGTGTACGGCAAGGCTGCATACAAGGCGAGCAAGCAGCCTAACTGGGTGACTATTGCAAAGAGGCCGACTTTCATCGACGTTCCGAAGCAGAAGAGTAATGATTGTGGTTTCTTTGCCATGAAGTTCAGCTCTTCGTATGATGGCGATGAGATTGTTGAAGATTTTGGTGATGTGGAAGTATGTTCTGTCTTTGTTCTTGTCTCATCATCCTTTGATTATTCTTGTGTGTTTTTGCTGAGACGCTCCTGCTGTGGTTTTAGATATCCGTTACTAAACCATCATTTTCACCTTTCTTTGTTTGCAGGCTGCTGCAGATGACTGGAAGGCTGAGTTCATGCACACTCTGATTTTTAGCGAGAAGAATGAAGTCGTGCGTTCAGAGCTCCCTAAAGAGATCTAGTCCTTTGGCCCGTGAATTCGAAGCATTAGTTTCATTGTAGATTTGATTTCATACAGATTTTTTGGTTTGCTAATGATTGGAACAATTCCGTAAAGATTTGGTTGTAAGAATGTTTTTAGTGATTTGCGTATCTATAGGTGCAGCGCTATTACTTATGATATTGTGGGCAAATCCATTTGGTGTGAAGAATGATTTTTCTTTGTGAATTTCAATGTACTGCGTCATTTTTCAGTATCCATGTGTTGAATGTTTTTGCCCCAACAGATGTACCTGAACTTCTACTTCGGTTTTGGTTGAACTGCTTGATTTTTTTTGTGGTGTTTATTTTTGGGCTCCCAACGTATGATCGTAGACTTGAACTTCTTCTTTGAGATGTGGTTGGGCTGCTGGTTTCAGATGGAGAGGATATTTTGTGTTGTGTAATGTATTGGCAATGTTCAACCCAACCAATATGTATGCTTTTGCATAGAATCTATATTTGTTTTTTTTGTGTTTTTTCAAGTCCTGATATGTAATAATCATACATTTCTTTATCTTTGTTGCATTGTACATGAACTTCTGCACGTATCCAAGCAGAACTTCACATTTGAACGCGTTGTCTTAGGCTTGCTAACCTTAGTTTATGCGGCGAAACTTTATTTTTTAAGCATATTCTTTTCCTACATTGATTTTACATACCAGAACTTCTTCTGTAAGCCGACATGAATTTCAAAACTGTATGATTATTTGCTGCTTGCTCTTTCATGCAATACAACACCAGCACATCATTTCCTGCCATAACATACCAGGACTTCTGCAGTAATATTACTTGAACTTCACAGTGTATGTTTTTCAATTTATTACTGCTTGCTCTTGCATGCAATACAACACCAGCACATCACTTCCTGCCATAACATACCAGGACTTCTGCAGTAATATTACTTGAACTTCACAGTGTATGTTACCAGGGGATGACTTAATGTTCTGCATATTGACATGACATAAGTTTCCATTGTGTTAATTGACCTATTCTAATTGTTCATGAGCCTTGCGTTCCTCCTAGGCTTTGGTGGTAGAGGTTTTTGCTTGACATGTACCTCTTCCTCTTCATCATCCTCTTCCTCTTCATCGTTGTCTTCCTATTCATCGTCGCATTCCACTTCCTCTTCCTCTTCTTCGACAGTGTCTTCATCTTCGTCTTCCTCTTCATCTTCCACCACTTTATTGTTGTTGGCTCTAGGTCTTGCTTTCTGTTTCTTCTCTGGCATTTTGCTTGTCTTTTCAGCATCTGCGCGCTTCGGGCATGTTCTTGCATTATGTGGTTCATACTCCTTGCATATGCTATAAAGTCTGCTGCTTGCTTTCTTTGGGTGTGGTCCCTTCTTTTGTTCCATAACTTTGGGCTGCTGTTTTTGAGATTTGGTTTGCTTGGTCTCCTCAGCATTGTTTCTTTCCAATAGTGTTGGACAGGTCAGCTTGTTGTGTCCCGCAACCTGGTTGCACACACTTCATTTCTTGTGTCCAAGTGGCACTCCGTTCTCATCGTGCACGGCGACTCTTCCTGCAGGTGGTGCCTTCATTTGAGCTCTCTTGTCACTTTTCTTTGCTGCAGTAATTTTCTTCCTACCCTTTGTTTCAAAATACAACGGCAGTTTCATCGTCTCTTGCTATCGCTGCACCATTGATTGGCCATCACCCTACTTGCATTGGTTGGCTTCAGCAGCGGCGTTGAGCATTTCAGCTGCATAATAATGAAGGTCATCTTCAATTTCAGCGTCCTCTTCAGCCATCCTTTCGTCAGCATCCGCTTGATTTGCTGAATGTATTGCATCAAGCTCTTCCACAAGCCTCTTGAGAACATAGTAGGCTCTGTCATATTGCTGGTCACATCTCATGGCTTTCTTGTTAACCATCAAATTCAGCTACAGCAAGATGTCTTGCTTTGATAGCCTTGAGCTGCCATCCGACGTGGTTGTGTTGTAGTCCCTTGTATCAAAGATTGGTTGTGATCTTGTAGTCTTTGTGTACCGTTTGAGGATATACTTGTTTGGAAATTTGTCCAGGCTTGATGTAGTCCAGTATGTTCATGATGTGAAGGCAGAACAGGCCTGCATTTTTATGATGAATGCAGAATACATAGTTTGTGAGCCAGCAATGAGTTTCATAAATTTTGATATGATACTACTAGTCTAGCTATTTAATGATCTTGTTTCTTCGCTTACCTGTGTGTGTCCAAAGCTTGCATTCACACTCGTATATTTCCTTCTCTGGGTCAGCTACAACCTGGAATTCATGCTTTGACCAGGAAAATCTTTCTTCATCATCATGGCCAGGATTGTTGTGGTAGTACACAAGGTACTTAGTGGGCTCTGCTGTATGCTTTGCACGAAAGAGCGTGGCCTTTCTCATCCTATTCCTCATCTTAGTGTACACGGCTCTCGTGTACTTGATAGACATGTCTTCCTCGTAGCCGTAAGTTGTTTTTGTCACATGATTGGTCTGCACATGTCAAAAAGTGAGATATTGGTCGAAGTAGAGTCATCGGTTTCATTTTTTTAAATTCAAAGTGCACATGTTGAAGGTAAAACAGAACATGATGGGGGTGTTTTGTACTTGTGATTATACCATGCTGGTCATTGTTTGCTCATTCTCCTTCTGCATCTGAGTTTGTATGCAAGCATTGACCCGCCTAGCAAACTTGTGTAGGTTCTGGGTCCCCTTGACAAACCCTTTCTTTAGCACGTGGTTCATGCTCTCGCTTATTTATGTGGAAGTCATTCTAGCACAGAAAATGGTCTTGTAATATGCTGAAATCCACATCTTCCTATCACTCCAGAGCTGCATCATCATCTGGTCGTTCTCCAGGTTGTATTTGTGCACGATTTTAGCCTAGGCATCTTCAAACTCCATTGGCATCAGTGGCCAGTTTAATATAGCTGTGAACTCCTCTTTGAATGTTTTATACTTTTTGTACAGCAACGTGAGGTATTCCTTGTACTTCTTCATGATGTGCCAACGGCATAGCTTGTGGACGGTGTTTGGAAATGATTGTGGTATAGCTTTCGCCATCGATGGGCATTGGTCTGCATGAATTAAAAAAATGAAACTTGATTCTTTTTTTGTACTGATGGTGAACTTATGTTGTACAAGTACTTGAACTACACATCTTGGCAGTATGGTATCTAAGAATGTCACATGTATTTTTTCTTTACAGCAGCATTGCTGAACTTCTTTGGTATCAGTGCTTGAACTTCACAGTTAGTAGTAGGACAAACTAGTAGTGTCGCAATCAAAATTTTTCTTAAAGCATTGTTGTTGAACTTCTGTGGTAGCAGTGCTTGAACTTCACGTAAATAACTATATTTTTCTGAACATGCTACATACATTTATCTTACAGATTTGTCCTTGAACTTCTATGATTCATGTATTTGAACTTCACATTCATAACTAATTTTTTTGTAAACATGTGACAGATAATTTTGCTTTCTTGTACTACTAGTTGGACTTTTGTGCTTACAGTGGTTGAACTGCATTCTTTACATTATTTTCAGACAAAATCAATGTAACCAACCAACACAGACCCATAGACTGAAAAGATGATGAAACTTGAGGAGTTTTTTTTGAACTCACCTGTTAGAATGCAAGTTGGGTGCTTGTTGTTCATGCACCGTAGAAATGTATCGAACAACCACTTGAATGACTTTGCATCTTCGTCTCTTATCAGGGCAACAGCAAATATCGTTGACTGCAAGTGATGGTTTGTTCCAACAAACACTCCCAGGGGCATATGAAATCTGTTGGTCTTGTAAGTCGTGTCGAATGTTACGCAATCGCCGAAGTCTTGATAGGCTCCTCGGCAACTTGCATTGGACCAGAAAATGTTTTTAATTGACTTGTCCTTGTCCACTTGGATGTCACAGAAAAACTCATCATTTATTGCCTTCATGTGTTTGAAGAATGAAACAATTTTCAATACATCATCCAAATCATCTTTCCTTGCATTCATGGCTTTCCTGCAAATCACATGCAAACATGCATTTGTTTATTTTTTGCTAGCAAAGGGTTGTGAGCTAGGATGCTATTTTACATTGCAGTATGTGGGTGTTTGAATACTTACTGATTTAGCAGGTCTCGTCCGTTCATGCTTAGGAAGTAGCTTCCATCTTCATTTTCAGATAGCATGGACATGATTGTTGTGTGCTTGACATCATGGTACTGCAGGAGCTTTACGTACTCCAAAATAGTGGGGTCATAATTCTTGTGTGAGTGCAAAAATACCAGCATGTCATCAGTTTGCATGAGCTCGTGATTATGATTGTACTCAATGTCCACTGCCACACATGTGCCATCCTCCTGCACCTTCACCCTCATTCTTGCATTACAGCTCGTCCTCTACGATGTTTTGTTTCGCTTCCTGTTGGACTCTGAAACAGAAGATGTGTGTATCCCTTGGAAGGCGCAAACAAAATACTTGTGGTTGTCATTTCCACCCATCTTCCTGATTCCAAAACCAGCGTGTCTGGCGTATCTGTTATAAAATTCCCTTGCTTTCTCTACATCTTTGAATCGCATCTTTAGTCTTGGTATTAGATAATCCGGTAGATCTGGCGTCTGCAGAAAAAAAATTAATCCAAACAACACCTTAAAATGCAGTTTATGAACTTGTTATCCTGGAGGGAGCAGAAAATGTGCAGATAATACAAGATGCGTATATAAGTATTTGTTGTTTCACTTACGTGCGTGTATGATCGCAACTCCGGTGGTGTCGGCTGATGTCCCTCTGGGATGGGGCATGGCGGAGTAATCATAGCAGGATGTAGGAGTGGATCACGAGGAGGAAGGAGGGCTGAAGATGGCCTCTCTCTTGTTTGCATCCTTTTTGCTTGAGGTGGTTGTGGAGGTATTGCGATCCTGGTCTTGGTTTGCTCTTTTGTTTTGTGAATCAATCCATCTACCTTATGCCCCGTAGAATTCTGACCTGTAGCAGCAGCAGGAGGATCAAACGGTGGTAGTGTGCAGATCACTCTCCTCCGTGTGTGTGTTGTTGTTGGATTTGTCCTGGGATCCGGTTTAGTTGCTTCGCTTTGGCATTGATGAGGCACACCAGGATAACCTCCAGAGTTACACGCAGGACTTGAGCTAACCCCCTCCTCCATCGGCATGCTTGGGAGTCTGCTGGTAGATACAAAGAATCCGCGGGGGATTTCCGGCGTCACCCAATCAGGTGGAGGCGCAAACCTGTGCGGATAGGACTATGACCCAGCATCTTGGAAGTATCCGTGTGTTTCGGGTGTCATCCATTTTTGGTCTGGAGTAGGTTGGTAATGTTGTTGGTGCGTTTGAGGTGTGACCCATTGAGGGGGTAGTGCAACGCGTACAGGCTTTGGACTGTGTACTTAATGCTGGGAACTTCTAAGCTTCTTCATGTGTCTCTCGTCTTGCTGACATAAAAGAAAAAATTGTCTATTAGCACACAAGTTATATCTGCATATATGTGACGCCCGGATAATCTTGCTACAGTAATCCCATGCTAATCATGGCACGTCATCCCGATTACTGTTGCTATCCTCGCAATAATTCGAAACCGTTCAAATTCAAAATTCAAATTGATGAAAACAATAAAAGTTTTAAAAATTTAAAATAAAATTGTTCGGTGGTTGGCGAATATTACAAAGGTAATTATGGTGCAACAGGCATAATTTTATAAAATGGCTAAATGGATTAAATGATTTAAACAGAAAAGAAATAAAAGAAGAAAATACAAAAGGAAAGAAAAACAGAAAACAATA
>NC_041386.1:459715022-459715274 GCF_002162155.2 Triticum dicoccoides | reverse complement strand
ACTTCAGACGTCAGCGACGGAGCGGCGCGCGCCGAATTGGACTGGAACGCCACTAGGCTAGGTCTGCTTTCGACCGCGTACGCAACGTGCAGGTGTGCTATGGGCGATGGGCCCAGACCCCTGTGCGCTTAGGTTTAGACCGGCGTGCTGGCCTCTCTGTTGAGCCTAGGTGGGGCTGCGACGTGTTGATCTTCCGAGGCCGGGCATGACCCAGGAAAGTGTGTCCGGCCAAATGGGATCGAGCGTGTTGGG
>NC_041386.1:459708642-459712414 GCF_002162155.2 Triticum dicoccoides | reverse complement strand
AGGACCGTGATGCCCCACGGTGTCGGATGGCCAGAGGTGGGAGGCTACTCTCCCGCACTTGGTCCTCTTCTGCCACCTGAGCGTCGGGTTCTACACCAGAGTATCCGCGGCCCCCAGGCCACTGACGTGGAGGACTATCCGTTGCCTCACTACCAGCTGTCAGGTTACAGCTACCTTCACAGTACCTCCTGGGACTGATGTAGTCTTGCTCATTAGTCTTAGATGCACTCGCGAGCCTGCGTGCCGCCTATGATGACTTAATATATGTACTGAACTCTGTGTACTGAACTCTATGTCCGACCCCTTTTGTAAGTTATGCCGACTATCTATGTGGTATCTGTCGTGCTCCTTTCATTATGCATGTTTCATCATGAATGACTCTTGTCTAAGCAAATTTCTCAATACTGAACTACCCCTGTTGTATATTAGCAGGATGGTTAGACTAGCTGGTCGTGGTCGTGGTGGCAACTTCCCACCACCGCCTGAGTACATGGCTGGTATGATCCAACAGCTTGAGATGAATCGCCAGTTCATGGAAAACATGATGGCTCAGTTTCCTCGCCCCAATATGAACCAGCATCCAAACACAACAACTCTGCAGGATTTCATACGCCTCAACCCAAGTGTGTACCGCAGCTCCACCCAGCCGCTGGATGCTGATGACTGGCTCCGTGACATCACCTATGAGATGGAGTCTGCTGATGTAGCCCCTGCCAGCTATGTCACTTTTGCTTCCTTCTTCCTGAAGGGACCCGCAGCTCAATGGTGGGACAGCCATAGGCGTACTCTGCCAGTTGGGACAATCATCTCCTGGCCAGACTTTCAGGCTGCCTTCCGTGCCCGCTTCATTCCTCAGGGAATCATGGACAAGAAGAAGCGTGAGTTTCGCAACCTCACCCAAGGCAACAAGACTGTTGAAGCTTATCAGCGGGAGTTTCTGGACTTATCCCGCTATGCTGAAAAAGACATTGCAACTGATGCTCGCAGACAGGAAAAGTTCCGTGAAGGCCTTCAAGCTGACATCAAGCTCACACTTCTAGTGCATGACTTTGCCGATTTCGCCACCCTGGTGAACAAGGCCATCAATGTCGAGACTGGTCTGCAAGAACACCAGAGCTCTCAAAGGCGCAACCGTGACACGGGCTCATCTTCGGGCCCGCCCTCGCAGAAGCGTAAGATATGGATCCCGAACAGCATGTACCGTCCAACTGCACCTGCCCCAAGGCAGTCTTATGCTGCACCTCGTCTGCCGGCTGCTCCAACCAGGCAGCCGAGGCTTCCAGCTCCACCACCCCAAGCTCCTGTTCCTACCCCCGAGAATGGGTTGTGCTTCAGGTGCGGACAACTAGGGCACCGTGCTAGGGAATGCAACCAGAAACAGAATCAACTGGCCCTTCCAGCAGCTGGTCGTGGGAACAACCAGGCCCGCAACAACAATGCCAAGTCTTATGGCCGTGTTCATGCCAACCACATTGATCTGAATGAAGCTCAAGACCAGCCTGCTACTGTGATGGGTACACTCCTCGTAAATTCAGTACCAGCATCCGTTTTATTTGATACAGGTGCATCGCATTCATTCATGTCAGAAGAATTTGCATACAAGCACGATGTTAAATTTGAGCAGATGAACACTTCGGTAGTGGTAAAAACCCCCGCGGGACAATGTCAGACCTCCATGGTTGGCATTGACGTCCTAGTGGAAATCGAAGGGTTGGAGTTTCGTGCCTCGCCCATTATACTGAAGTCGTCTAACATTGACCTCATTCTGGGAATGGATTGGTTAAAGGCGCATACTGCTTCTATCGTTTGCGCCACTAAGACCGTCCATCTGCTACACCCTTCTGATGAAATAATTAGCTATGATGCTCATCTGGTTCGGAATGCCGAGGCCAGGCTTTATGCCTTAAACGCATTGAACGTTACACCACTCAAGGGCATTGAAAACATTCCCGTCGTGCGTGAATTCCTAGACGTCTTTCCTGAAGAACTCCCAGGGATTCCCCCTGCTAGAGCTGTCGAATTCGTCATCGACTTGAAACTGGGCACCACTCCTATAGCCAAGCGACCCTATAAGATGCCGCCGCATGAACTCCTTGAGCTTAAGGAGGAAATCGATAAATCTCTTCAAAGTGGTTTCATCCGCCCAAGTTGCTCTCCTTGGGGAGCACCTTCTCTCTTTGTCAAGAAGAAAGATGGGACAAACCGATTGGTCCAAGACTACCGTCCTATAAACCAAGCTACCATTCAGAATAAGTATCCTCTTCCTCGGATCAATGATCTGTATGATCAATTAGCTGGATCATCAGTGTTCTCTAAACTCGACTTGAGGTTGGGTTACCACCAGATCCATGTTCGTAAGGAGGATATCCCCAAGACCGCATTTGTGACTCGTTATGGTTCATACGAGTACACCGTCATGTCTTTCGGCTTAACCAATGCTCCAGCCACCTTCTCTCGCCTGATGAACTATATATTCATGGATTACCTCGACAAGTTCGTCGTGGTTTATCTGGATGATATTCTGGTATTTTCCAAGAACGAAGAGGAACATGCTGAACATCTTCGCCTCGTGCTGGAAAAGCTACGAGAGCATCAACTTTATGCCAAGTTCTCCAAATGTGAATTCTGGCTTCCCGAAGTAACCTATCTCGGGCATGTCATCTCTAAGGATGGTATTGCCGTCAACCCTGAACGAGTTCAGGCTATTCTCGATTGGACTCCTCCGAAGAACGTTAAGCAAGTCAGAAGTTTTCTCGGTCTCGCCAGCTACTGCCGTCGATTCGTCGAGAACTTCTCCAAGATTGCCAGGCCTCTGACTAACCTATTGCATAAGGGCGTCAAGTTCCAGTGGACAGACAAATGTCAGGAGAGCTTCCAGGCACTCAAAGACAAGTTAACTTCTGCCCCAGTACTAGCTCCTCCTGATACTAAGAAGGACTTCGTCATTTACTGCGACGCTTCCCGTCAAGGACTAGGCTGTGTCCTAATGCAAGAGCGCAAAGTGGTTGCTTATGCCTCTCGGCAATTGCGCCCTCACGAGGAGAACTACCCAGTTCACGACCTCGAGCTTGCTGCTGTTATCCATTCACTGAAACAGTGGCGACATTACCTTCTCGGTAATCGTTGCGAGATCTTCACCGACCACCAAAGTCTGAAGTATCTGTTTACTCAGCCAGACCTGAACCTCCGTCAGCAGAGATGGATGGAGACTGTTGCAGACTTTGATTTGGGTATTTCCTATACACCAGGCAAGGCTAATGTAATGGCTGATGCCTTGAGCCGCAAGTCTTACTGCAACCACCTCCAGGTTCACAAAGTTCAGCCCTCACTTGTTGAAGAATTCAGAAAGCTAAACCTCCATATTGTACCTCCGGGTGCACTCGCTCCCCCTCCTCCGGAGTTCCGCAAGATGAATCTCCGTGTTGTTTCCCAGGGTTCCCTCTATACCCTGGCTGTTGAACCCGATCTCGTGGGCACCATAAAGACAATGCAGGGATTTGACTCTGAAGTCTACAAGATTAAGCAAGACCTCAAAGAAGGAAGTTCCTCATCCTTCACTATTGCTGATGATGGCGCCTTGTACTTCAAAGGCCGCCTAGTGGTGCCGTGTAAGAAGGAAAACCTGAATATGACTCAGGAGGTTATGAAAGAAGCTCATGATACGCCTCTATGTATCCACCCTGGTAGTACAAAGATGTACCAAGACATCCGCCAGAGATTCTGGTGGTCTAACATGAAGCAAGACATTGCTCGTTATGTTGCTGAATGTGAC
>NC_041386.1:459706183-459708632 GCF_002162155.2 Triticum dicoccoides | reverse complement strand
CTCTGTTGAGCCTAGGTGGGGCTGCGACGTGTTGATCTTCCGAGGCCGGGCATGACCCAGGAAAGTGTGTCCGGCCAAATGGGATCGAGCGTGTTGGGTTATGTGGTGCACCCCTGCAGGGAAGTTAATCTATTCGAATAGCCGTGATCTTCGGTAACAGGACGACTTGGAGTTGTACCTTGACCTTATGACAACTAGAACCGGATACTTAATAAAACACACCCTTCCAAGTGCCAGATACAACCGGTGGTCGCTCTCCCTCAGGGATACGAGGAGAGGATCGCCGGGTAGGATTATGCTATGAGATGTTACTTGGAGATGCTACTTGGAGGACTTCGACCTACCCTCTTCTGCCTGTTGCAAGACGAAGGTGACCAGAAGCGTAGTCTTCGATAAGACTAGCTATCCCCCTCTTATTCTGGCATTCTGCAGTTCAGTCCACTGATATGGCCCTTTACACATATACCCATGCATATGTAGTGTAGTTCCTTGCTTGCGAGTACTTTGGATGAGTACTCACGGTTGCTTTCTCCCCCTTTTCTCCCCTTTTCCTTTCTTTCTGGTTGTCGCAACCAGGTGCTGGAGTCCAGGAGCCAGACGCCACCGTCGACAACGACCCCTACTACACCGGAGGTGCCTACTACTACGTGTTGCCCGCTGACGACGACCTGGAGTAGTTTAGGAGGATCCCAGGCAGGAGGCCTGCGCCTCTTTCGATCTGTATCCCAGTTTGTGCTAGCCTTCTTAAGGCAACTTGTTTAACTTATGTCTGTACTCAGATATTGTTGCTTCCGCTGACTCGTCTATGATCGAGCACTTGTATTCGAGCCCTCGAGGCCCCTGGCTTGTATTATGATGCTTGTATGACTTATTTGTATTTGTAGAGTTGTGTTGTGATATCTTCCCGTGAGTCCCTGATCTTGATCGTACACATTTGCGTGCATGATTAGTGTACGATTAAACCGGGGGCGTCGCAATATACCTTTGTAACTGAACTTAGCATTATTCACAGCCTGAACTTCTCATATAAAAGTGGTGAGAGCCATCACACTATGCACTGAGCTGAGCATCTGCCGATGCCTTTGTACCTAAACTGAGCACCCTTCACAGAATGAACTTCACACCATGTTTTTTAATTCTACAATATTTGATTACTTATATGTACCTGAACTTAGCACTCTCCACAACCTGAACTTCTTGTTTTGCAAAGGGGAAATACTGTCTACAGTTAAAAAACCTGAACCTTCATGAAGTTTTTGAATGGTTGGACTGCTAGTGCATACCAACCTGACCTTCATGTCATATCACATGCATGTTCTATTTTCCTTTTATTTATTTTTGCACAGAACTAGACACATACCAACCTAAACTCTAGCACACTGACTAGTTGAACTTCACATGGCTTTTCCACATGTGAATGTGAATGGAGGAAAATTTTATAGTGGTTGTAGCCTGGACTGAGGTTCACATACTACCTGAACTTCACATGCCTGTAAGCAGGCAGGCAAATTTTACAATGCTATTTTCTAGCCTGGACTGAGGCTCATACACTAGCAGAAGTTCACATGGTTGTAAGGAGGCAGATTTTAAAAAAGCTTTTGTAGCCTGGACTGATGCTCACACACCACCTGAACTTCACATAGCTATAAGCAAATAACAAACCGAAGGAAGGAAGAAGTTCAACCATACCCTGGCTATAAGTTCGACCAACCTTTTTCCAGCAGCTGATAGGCCACCTTGAGAACAATTCGTTCTGGAGGTATGAGTGGAATTCCATGGCAATCCATGTCTTGCAGAGGGCGCGAAGTTCATCTATACGAAGCAAGAAGGTCAGAGAAGGCAAGATTGAAGAAGAAGGCAAAATTGGGAGGAAGTTCATGTGTTGTTGCTGCTGAATTTGAGGGCGCGACAGATGCCGCCTCCGCGGAGGAGTTGCTTCGTTGGTCGCGCCGCTCGCTGTAGCTTGCGTCAGGCCCATCATCTGGTCTGCCAAGGCTTCGGGTGGTAGCGATGGGACGAGGATGCGGCTTCCTGAAGTCCATGGCGGCTTCGTCGCGTCCAGGCGACGCGGGCTCCCTCGCGCCGGCGTCCGTCGTCGCTCGCTCGCCCGCGCCGGTGGCCGGCCAGGAGCTGGAGACGGAGGGGAGGCGGCGTACCCGGCCGGCCAGGAGTTGGGGAAGGAGGGGAGGCGGTGGATCCGGCCAGCCAGGAGCTATAGACGGGGAGGAGGCGGCGGTTCCGACGAAGATCGGCGACCAGGAGGGGAGGAGCGGCGAGGAGGGGGGCTGGGGCGGCTCGGGATAGAGGGGATCAGGTGGATCCTGTCGAGGCGTCTCGGATCGGGTGGGATCCTGTCGAGGCGACTCGGGTCGGGCCGGGCAGTTCAGGGAAGTTCAGGAGGGCCCTGTCGGGCCCTATATAGGGGCTGCTGTGATCCAAATAACTATTC
>NC_041386.1:459702705-459705879 GCF_002162155.2 Triticum dicoccoides | reverse complement strand
CACACTTCTGTTTATTTACAACTCAATGATTACAACTCGATACTAGAACAAAGATGACTCTATATGAATGCCTCCAGCGGTGTACCGGGATATGCAATGGACCAAGAGTGACATGTATGAAAGAATTATGAACGGTGGCTTTGCCACAAATACTATGTCAACTACATGACCATGCTAAGCAATATGACAATGATGAATGTGTCATGATGAACGGAATGATGGAAAATTGCATGGCAATATATCTCGGAATGGCTATGGAAATGCCATAATAGGTAGGTATGTTGGCTGTTTTGAGGAAGATATAAGGAGGTTTATGTGTGAAAGAGTGTATCATATCACGGGGTTTGGATGCACCGGCGAAGTTTGCACCAACTCTCAATGTGAGAAAGGGCAATGCGCGGTACCGAAGAGGCTAGCAAGGATGGAAGGGTGAGAGTGCATATAATCCATGGACTCAACATTAGTCATAAAGAACTCACATACTTATTGCAAAAATCTACAAGTCATCAAAAACCTCGGTACTACGCGCATGCTCCTAGGGGGATAGATTGGTAGGAAAAGACCATCGCTCGTCCCCGACCGCCACTCATAAGGAAGACAATAAAATAACACCTCATGTTTCAAATTTGTTGCATGATGTTTACCATACGTGCATGCTACGGGACTTGCAAACCTCAAGACAAGTATTTCTCAATTTCACAACTACTCAACTAGCACAACTTTGATATTATTACCTCCATGTCTCAAAACAATCATCAATCATCAAACTTCTCTTAGTATTCAACACACTCATAAGAAAGTTTTATTATTAATCTTGCATACCAAGCATATTAGGATTTTAAGCAAATTATCATGCTATTAATACTCTCAAAATAATCTAAGTGAAGCATGAGATATCAATAGTTTCTATAAAAAAATCCACCACCGTGCTCTAAAAGATATAAGTGAAGCACTAGAGCAAAATTATACAACTCAAAAGATATAAGCGAAGCACATAGAGTATTCTAACAAATGCCAAATCATGTATGGCTCTCTAAAAAGGTGTGTACAGCAAGGATGATTGTGGTAAACTAACAAGCAAAGACTCAAATAACACAAGACGCTCCAAGCAAAACACATATCATGTGGCGAATAAAACTATAGCTCCAAGTAAAGTTACCGATAGAACTAGACGAAAGAGGGGATGCCTTCTGGGGCATCCCCAAGCTTTGGCTTTTAGGTGTACTTAGATTATCTTGGGGGCGCCATGGGCATCCCCAAGCTTAGGCTCTTGCCACTCCTTGTTCCATAATCCATCAAATCTTTACCCATAACTTGAAAACTTCACAACACAAAACTTAAAGTAGAAAATCTCGTGAGCTCTGTTAGCGAAAGAAAACAAAAGACCACTTCAAGGTACTGTAATGAACTCATTATTTATTTATATGTTTGTTATACCTACTGTATTACAACTTCTCTATGGTTCATAAATTATTTTACTACCCATTGATTCATCAAAATAAGCAAACAACACACGAAAAACAGAATCTGTCAAAAACAGAACAGTCTGTAGTAATCTGTAGCTAGCGCAAGATATGGAACCCCAAAAATTCTAAAATAAATGTCTGGACGTGAGGAATTTATATATTAATCATCTTAAAAAATAATTAACTAAATATCACTTTCCAAATAAAAATGACAGCAGTTCTCGTGAGCGCTAAAGTTTCTGTTTTTTACAGCAAGTTCAACAAGACTTTCCCCAAGTCTTCCCAATGGTTCTACTTGGCACAAACACTAATTAAACACAAAAAACACAACCAAAACAGAGGCTAGATAATTTATTTATTACTAAACAGGAGCAAAAAGCAAGAAATAAAAATAAAATTGGGTTACCTCCCAACAAGCGCTATCGCTTAACGCCCCTAGCTAGGCATAACAAGCAAGAATAGATCTAGGTATTGCCATCTTTGGTAGGCAATCCATAAGTGGCTCTCATAATAGATTCATAAGGTAGTTTAATTTTCTTTCTAGGAAAGTGTTCCATGCCTTTCCTTAATGGATATTGGAATCTAATATTTCCTTCCTTCATATCAATAATTGCACCAATCGTTCTAAGGAAAGGTCTACCAAGAAAAGTAGGACATAAAGGATTGCAATCTATGTCAAGAACAATAAAATCTATGGGCACATAATTCCTATTTGCAACAATAAGAACATCATTAATTCTTCCCATAGGTTTCTTAATAGTGGAATCCGCAAGGTGCAAGTTTAGAGAGCAATCATCAGAATCACGGAAACCTAACAAATCAAACAAAGTCTTTGGAATCGTGGAAACACTAGCACCCAAATCACATAAGGCATAGCATTCATGATATTTAATTTTAATTTTAATAGTTGGTTCCCACTCATCATAAAGTTTTCTAGGGATAGAAACTTCCAATTCAAGTTTTTCTTCATAAGATTGCATCAAGGCATCAACGATATGTTTAGTAAACGCTTTATTTTGACTATAAGCGTGAGGAGAATTTAGCACGGATTGCAACAAGGAAATACAATCAATCAAAGAGTAATTTTCATAGTTAAATTCCTTGAAATCCATAATAGTGGGTTTAGCAACATCTAGGGTTTTAATTTCTTTAATCCCACTTTTATCAAATTGTAACGCCCCATATGTAACTTGCCATATTTGTATTCCAACTCTCGCCATTTTCAGCACTAAGTTATGATATTCCTCGTTGTTGGGTTTCGTCTTTGTTTTGCATTTTGTATTGTCATGCATCTCATATCATGTCATCATGTGCATCACATTTACATACGTGTTCGTCTCATGCATCCGAGCATTTTCCCCATTGTCCGTTTTGCATTCCGGCGCTCCTATGTCCTCCGACGTCCCATTTTGCCTCTTTTCGTGTACGGGTGTTAAGCGTTCTCGGATTGGACCGAGACTTGCCAAGCGGCCTTGGTATACTACCGGTAGACCGTCTGTCAAGTTTCATGCCATTTGGACTTCGTTTGATACTCCAACGGTTAACCGAGGAACCGAAAAGGCCTCGTGTGTGTTGCAGCCCAACACCTCTCCAAAGTGGCCCAAAACCCACCTAAATCCCCTCCATCCTCTCGGTCGTTCAATCACGATAGCATGGCCGAAAACCGTGCTGAATTTTCAGTCTCCTACCTCCTTCTATCTATAAATAG
>NC_041386.1:459648881-459702247 GCF_002162155.2 Triticum dicoccoides | reverse complement strand
CCGTCCGCCGCGGCCGCCGCCCTCGCCGCCGCGGAGCGCCGCCTCGCGCCGTTCACCGTCTCCGGCTCCGGCCATCTCCCTCCTCCCCGCCGGATCCGGCCAGTCCACTGACTCCGGCCACCGCTCCATCAACTCCGGCGAGGAGCTCCGTTGAACCTCGTGAAGCGTGCCTCAGATCCAGATCTGAAATTAGGGCTGATCTCGTTTTGCCCTAAGTCCCCAATATTTTTTAGCATTCTTCATCTTGTCATAACTTTGCACCCGTAACTCCATTTTGGGCGTGTAGCATATCAAATTGTTCGCCTGGATGTGCACTTCATTTCATTCCATTGCACCATGTTCATTTGAGTTCATCTTGATGCCCTAAATGTTGTTGCAAGAGTACTATGTAATGTTAGTTTCTGTTTCTTAACAGAATATGGACATTTGTCATTTTTGACATGTTTAATGTGTGCCTCTTATGAACTTGAGCCCTACATGTGTTTTGTTATATGCCATGCCATCTTTACAGGGGTTTATGCCATATATTTGTGTGATCAATGTGGTGACTAGCACAAGCATGCAAAGTAGCTCTCGTGATGTTGCTGATTTCACGGACTTAGAATTCTTCTAAGTCATTTCCCTGATGATATTTTTATGCCATGTATTCTTGTTGCTATAGAGTGATCCATGCCTATTTTGAGCATGTTCAGTAAGGATGATTTTGAGATATTGTTGTGCTATATCCATCCATGTCTTTGTTTGCAATTATGGAGTACCCTAGCATGACTCAATCTTGCTCTACTTTTGCTATAAAATGTTCCTGGCAGATTGTTTACATGTTAATCAATTTTGTCGAGGTTGTTGTAGTTGTTCCATGCATGCTATGAGGGTGTTCTTGCCATGGTTAGCTTATTGATCATGTCTTCTTGCTGGGTGCATGCTTAGTTTGTCATGCAATTCCTTGTGGTGAGTGCATCGAGCTCACAAACATGCCTACGTAACTCTGTTTTTGCCATGTTCCAGTTTTCTGTTAAGTCTGAATCTGTTAACGAAACTTGCTATGTTTACATGGTTGCCTTTGTATTTTCTGATCCCTTTTGGCTTATGGTCAGTAAGGGACTTTTGTTATATGCTTTGAGTAGCTTCATGCCATGCCTTGGTTTGCCATGATATGTTCCTGTAGCATGTTGTTATCTTGCTCTAAACATTGCTTCCTGATGTTAAATCCTGACATCATGTTATTTTCACAAAGTCTGTGAACCTGATATCTTTTGCACTTTTAGCTTGCTTGTTTGAACCTGCTATTGTGTGAATTAGCCGTAGCTCAGTGTTCATCTTTTGTCAAGCATCTTGATTGGATCACTGCCATGTGCTTTGTTGCTATGTTAGAGTGCAATAGCTTATTTCTCTTGATGCATTTAGATGGCATCGTGCTGTTAATCGCAGATTGGTGCCACTATTGTTTTGCTTGCCATTTGCAAACCGTGCATCCGATTCCGGTGATCTTTATATTGATTTCGACCGAAATCAACTCATCTTTCCATCGGCACTCTTGGTTTGCCAAGTTGAGGCCTGGTTCAATCTTTCCTTTCCAAAGCACGCATATGCATTACATATCACATCCCGCATACCATGCCATGTTTTGCATCATGTTGCTTGCGCATTGCACCGTGGTTGATCGTGGTTCCCTTTGCTTGTGTTCTTGCTTTGGATAGAGCCGGGAGATGAGAACGTGATCGAGGAATCCATTGAGTACGTTTACGAGGATCAAGCTTACGTCAACTCGGAGAACTTTGCAGGCAAGATGACCATACCCTCGAAATCACTTCTATCTTTGCTTGCTAGATGCTCGCTCTATTGCTATGCCTATGCTACGATACCTACCACATACTTTATCATGCCTCCCATATTGCCATGTCAAACCTCTAACCCACCTTGTCCTAGCAAACCATTGTTTTTCTATGTTACCGCTTTGCTCAGCCCCTCTTATAGCGTTGCTAGTTGCAGGTGAAGATTGGAGTTTGTTCCTTGTTGGAACATGTTTATTGTTGGGATATCACTATTATATCTTATCTACTTTAATGCATCTATACACTTGGTAAAGGGTGGAAGGCTCGGCCTTATGCCTGGTGTTTTGTTCCACTCTTGCCGCCCTAGTTTTCATCATACCGGTGTTATGTTCCTTGATTTTGTGTTCCTTATACGGTTGGGTTATAATGGGAACCCCTTGACAGTTCGCCTTGAATAAAACTCATCCATCAAGGCCCAACCTTGGTTTTACCATTCTCCACCTAGCCTTTTTTCCCTTGGGTTCCACGGACTCAAGAGTCATCTTTATTTTAAACCCCCGGGCCAGTGCTCCTCTGAGTGTCGGTCCAAACTAGAGCCCTTTGCAGCGCCCCCTCGGGGAAACTCGAGGTTGGGTTTTAGTTGTATGGAGTGCTCATCCGGTGTGCCCTGAGAACGAGATATGTGCAGCTCCTATCGGGATTTGTCGGCACATTCGGGCGGCTTTGCTGGTTTAGTTTTACCATTGTCGAGATGTCTTGTAACCGGGATTCCGAGTCTGATCGGGTCATCCTGGGAGAAGGAATATCCTTCGTTGACTGTGAGAGCTTGTGATGGGCTAATTTGGGACACCCCTGCAGGGATTTGATCTTTCGAAAGCCGTGCCCGCGGTTATGGGCAGATGGGAATTTGTTAATATCCGGTTGTAGAAAATCTGAAACTTAACTTAATTAAAATGGATCAACAACATGTGTAACCGTGATGGTCTCTTTTCAGCAGAGTCCGGGAAGAGAACACGATCTCGTGTTAGGCTTGAACGTAAGTATTTCTAGGATCACTTCTTGATCATAGTTTCTCGACCGTGCCTTGCCTTCTCTTCTCGCTCTCATTTGCGTATGTTAGCCACCATATATGCTAGTGCTTTCTGCAGCTCCACCTCATACCTGTTACCTACCCATAAGCTTAAATAGTATTAATCACGAGGGTGTGAGATTGCTGAGTCCCCGTGACTCACAGATTACTTCCAAAACCAGATGCAGGTGCCGATGATACCGTTCCAGGAGATGCGACTGAGCTCAGGTGGGAGTTCGATGAGGACTCAGGACGATACTATGTTTCCTTTCCAGATGATCAGTAGTGGAGCCCAGTTGGGGCGATTGGGGATCTTATGCATGTGGGGTTGTCTTTATTTTGGTTCCGTAGTCGGACCTTGATTGTATCTGGATGATTGTAATGCTATATTTATGCTATTGTGTGACATGGCGATTGTAAGCCAACTATGTACCTCTTTTCTTATTCAGTACATGGGATGTGTAAAGATTACCCCTCTTGCGACTTTGCCTACAATGCGGTTATGCCTCTAAGTCGTGCTCGACACGTGGGAGATATAGCCGCATCATGGGTGTTACACAAATTTAGCATCAAGATCAAAAGATTCAGAATTTTTGGAACTCCTTCTAGGTAAAGGTGGATCATATTCAGTCCCATCATTATCAAGATTCATATTGCAAAACAAAGATTTAATAGGGGACACATCAATAACTTTTAGATCTTCATCATTATTTTCATAGGAACTAGAAGAACACGCTTTTATAAAGGCATCTTTCTTAGCACGCATCCCAGCGGTTCTTTCTTTGCACTCATCAATGGAAATTCTCATGGCTTTGAGAGACTCATTGATATCATGCTTAGGTGGAATATATCTAAGTTTCAAAGAATCAACATCAAGAGCAATTCTATCAATGTTCCTAGCCAAATCATCAACCTTAAGCAATTTTTCTTCAATCATAGCATTAAAATTCTTTTGCAAAGTAATAAATTCTTTAATATTAGATTCAAAATCAGAGGGCATTTTATTATAATTTCCATAAGAATTGTTGTAGGAATTACCATAATTATTAGAGGGATTACTAGGATAAGGCCTAGGATTGAAATTTCCTCTATACGCATTGTTACCAAAATTGTTCCTACCAACAAAGTTCACATCCATAGATCCATTATTATTTTCAATCAAAGTAGACAAGGGCATATCATTAGGATCAGAAGAAACACTCTTATTAGCAAATAATTTCATAATTTCATGCATCTTTCCACTCAAAACATTAATTTCTTCTATCGCATGCACCTTTTTATTAGTAGATCTTTCGGTATGCCATTGAGAATAATTAACCATAATATTATCTAGGAGTTTAGTAGCTTCTCCTAAAGTGATTTTCATAAAAGTGCCTCCTGCAGCCGAGTCTAAAAGATTTCTAGAAGCAAAATTCAATCCGGCATAAAAAATTTGTATAATCATCCATAAATTTAAACCGTGAGTAGGGCAATTACGTATCATTAATTTCATTCTCTCTCAAGCTTATGCAACATGTTCATGATCAAGTTGCTTAAAGTTCATAATATCGTTTCTAAGAGAGATGATCTTAGTAGGAGGAAAATACTTAGAGATAAAGCATCTTTGCACTTGTTCCATGAATCAATACTATTTTTAGGCAAACAGAACACGGTCTTGTGTTATGCTTGAACGTAAGTATTTCTAGGATCACTTCTTGATCATAGTTTCTTGACCGTGCCTTGCCTTCTCTTCTCGCTCTCATTTGTGTGGGTGTTACAAGTTGGTAATCAGAGCCTTCCCGACTTAGGAGCCCCCTGCTTGATCGAATCGCTGGCGTTGTTGAGTCTAGAAAAATGTTTTGAGTCTTTTAGGATTATATATATCGGAGAGTAGGATTCTTTTTACTCCTCAGTCCCTTCGTCGCTCTGGTGAGGCATCCTAACATAGAGTTTTGACTCTTCTCTTCTCAAATTTCACTAAAAAAAAATTAGGATCACGCGGGTAACTTGGAATCGTTCCGATGGTTTTGTGACGAGAATATTGTTCTTGGTGCCTCCTGACATTTAGGGGTTGTGGCGGTGTCCCGAGGAGTTGAGCTCCGAGGTGTTGTCGTCACAATTTTATCGTTGCAGTTCTGGAATACCTGAGTTTCGCCGACATCGAAAATCTCTTTTATGCAGTTGTTGGTGAGATAACCTTGACGCCACCCAGTACTGGGACGGGAGTTCGGGAGTATTGCCATAACTCGTATAATGGATGCTTTTCGAAGGTTGAGGTAAATGATTTCCGAAAGTTTCTTGGTTATATGTTGATGGATACAACTGGATGTAGGATTTGCTAGTTTTGGGTGAGATATTATGCTTCCCCTGTATCCCCAACACCTGATTGCATAATCGGAAAATTTCGGGAGTTTCATAGGTGGGAATTCATGTAGCTCCAGTATTTCTTCCGCGAATATTTGGTTTGTGATTGGGTACTCCTTACCAAGTATTTATTCATGTCCGTACCTTGTTGTTTTATTCATCTACTTCTATCTAAGTGGCTTCTCAATTTATGGAAGTGTGGCCATTTAATTTGGAACCCATTCTTTCATTCTTGTTCAAATGTTGAGACTATATGTTGCAATTTTGATCCATTGGTTCAGCTTGAATATATGTCTTTCAAGATGCTAACGGATGTCACCCTCTTCAGGATGGCTCCTGCAATGTGTCTGAATCCGGATCCGCCACCTCCTTAGGCATGGCAAGCTGTGATGGCCGCTACCAACGCCAACACGCAGATGCTCATGCAACTCTTGCAAGAGCGCAACCAAGGAAATCAAGGCCATGGCAACAATCAGAATCAGTTTGCTACACTCAACCAGTTCCTCGCTAACCAGCCAAAGACTTTTAGTAACTGTGTTGAGGCCACAGATGTTGATGATTGGCTCGTGGATATCTGCAAGCATTTCGAGTGCAGCAACGTCAGGCCTAAGGACTTTTTCAAGTTTGCTTCGTTCCAACTCAAAGACGAAGCTGCAGAGTGGTATCAGCAATACAAAGATTCCAGAGGAGGTCGTGTGATTACCTAGGATGAATTCCGCCAAGAATTCAAAGCTCACCACATTCCTCAGAGTGTTGTTGAGAGCAAGCATGAGGAGTTCCGCAATCTGAAGCAAGGCAGCTTGTCTGTTTACCAGTACAACATCATGTTCTAGAATCTCGCTTGTTTCGCTAAGCAAGCCGTTCCTGACGAGAAGAGCATGATTTATTAGTTCAGAGGTGGCCTCAGAGAAGATCTGCAACTAGCTCTTGTGCTTTTTGAGCCGAAGAAGTATGATGAATTCTATAACATGGCATTGAAACAAGAGGCTGCTCAGCTCAAGTGCGATGCTTCTAAGAAGAGAGTCAGGGATGCAACTCCTTCTTCCTCAACTCAAGTGGTAGCTAAGCAGCAAAAGTATTGGTTGCCTCCTCCTCCTCCGTTCCGTCAGCCTTATCAGCAGAAGAGCAAAGGTGGCAATGGATCTTCCCACCCACCCAACCCAGGCTTTCAGAACAAGACTTCGTCTCATGCTCCAAGATCAAGTGCTCCATATCACCGTCCGCTTTCAGAGGTCACATGCAACAAGTGTCAGCAGAAGGGTCACTATGCAAACAAATGCTTCAACCAGATGAGTCTTCTGCCTCCTCCTCCTCTTGTGAGATCTGCCAGCACTGCAGTGGTCAAGCATAATCCCAAGCATGCCAAGGTCAACTTAATGAACGCAGCTCAGGCAGAGGACTCGTCAGAAGTTATGATGGGTAACCTTCCTGTTAACGATGTTTCTGCAAAAGTCCTTTTTGATATTGGTGCATCGCACTGTTTCATTTCTAAACCTTTTGCATCAAAGTATGAGTGTGATTATCAACATTTGCCAAGATCTTTATCAATTGTGTCCCCGGGCAAGCAAATGACAGCTAATATCTGCGTCACGGATGTTACTATCACGTTGGGCAACTACAAATTTCTAGCTTCTCCTATTGTTCTTGGGGACTCGGATATTGATCTTATTCTCGGAATGGGCTAGCTTTCTAAGGACAAGGCTCAGCTTGATTGTGCTGCCAGGCAGATTCAATTGACATATTCGTCTGAGGATGTAATCGTCTTTTCCGCTCGTGATGATACCATTCAATTGTTTTCTCTCAATGAGAAGGGCGAGTTGGATGCCATCTCTTAGATTCCAGTCATTTGTGAATATCAAGAAGTCTTTCCAGAAGAGCTTCCAGGAATGCCACCTCACCGGCTAGTTGAATTCGTTATTGATCGTGAGCCTGGCACGGAACCTGTTTGCAAACGTCCTTACAAGCTTGGACCTGAAGAGTTGAAGGAGCTGAAGAAACAACTCGATATTCAAGAGCGTATGGGTCACATCCGACCAAGTTCTTCTCCATGGGGTTGTGGTGTTCTTTTTGTCAAGAAGAAGGATGGAACGGACCGACTTTGTGTCGACTACCGTCCATTGAACAAGAAGACCATAAAGAACAAGTACCCACTTCCCAACATCAACGAGCTTTTTGAACAACTCAAAGGTGCTCAAGTATTCTTCAAGCTTGACCTCCGTATGGGCTATCATCAGATTCGCATTCGTGAACAAGATATCCCCAAGACAGCATTCAGAACAAGCTATGGTTCATATGAATACACTGTCATGTCTTTCGGCCTTGTCAATGCTCCTCCAACATTCTCTCGCATTATGAACTTCATCTTCAACCCTTACACAAATGACTTCGTCTTGGTCTATCTCCATGACATTTTGGTCTTTTCCAAGAACAAGGAGGATCATGCCAAACACTTGAGATTGGTGCTAGATAAACTCAGAGAAGATCAGTTCTATGCGAAGTTTTCAAAGTGCGAGTTTTGGTTTGATGAGGTTCTCTACCTTGGGCATATCATCTCCACCAAGGGCATAGCTGTTAATCCTGAGAAGGTGTCTGCAGTTGTGAATTGGGAACTGCCTCAGAATGTGAAGCAACTCCGCAGCTTCCTTGGACTCGCAAGCTATTATCGAAGGTTCGTTGAGAATTTCTCTAAGATCGCGAAGCATCTTTCTAACCTCCTTCATAAGCATGTGAAGTATGTCTGGTCGCCTGAATGTGACATCACTTTCAACACCCTCAAAGAGAAGTTAGTCATAGCTCCAGTTCTGACTCCTCCTGATGAATCCAAACCATTCAAAGTTTTCTGTGATGCTTCCCTTCAAGGTCTCAGTGATGTGTTGATGCAAGAGAAGAAAGTTGTGGCCTATACCTCTCGCCAGTTGAAGCCCAATGAAAAGAACTACCCCACTCATGACCTCGAGTTGGCGGCAGTTGTCCATGCTCTTTTAACATGGAGACATCTCTTGTTGGGAAGAAAAGTGGACATATTCAATGATCATAAGAGTCTCAAGTATATCTTCACTCAGCCCAACCTCAACCTCAGGCAGACTTGTTCGGTCGAAATGATTCAAGAGTATAATCCGAGTATTGAATACACTCCAGGAAAGGCCAATGTAATTGCTGACGCATTGCGCAGAAAGGCTTACTGCAATAGTTTGATTCTCAAGCCCTACCAACCAGAGCTTTGTGAAGCTTTCCGCAAACTTAATCTCCAAGTTGTTCCTCAAGGATTCCTTGCCAACCTCCAAGTCTCTCCTACTTTGGAAGATCAGATTCGTGAGGCTCAACTTCTTGATGCTATGGTGAAGAAGGTGAAGATCGGGATTGCCAAGAGCCAACCCAAGTACAAGTGCTATGGCGTTGATGACAAGAATACTCTATTCTTCGAGGATCGCATTGTTGTTCCTAAGGGTGACCTTCGTAAAGTCATTATGAACGAGGCTCACAATTCACTCCTCTCTATTCACCCGGGGAGTACAAAGATGTACCATGACCTCAAGCAGTCGTATTGGTGGACTCAAATGAAGTGCGGGATTGCTCAGTTCATGAATGAATGTGGTGTTTGTAGAAGAGTGAAGGCAGAACACTAACGACCAGCTGGTCTCCTCCAACCTCTTGCCATTCTAGAATGGAAGTTTGACCATATTGATATGGACTTCGTGACTGGATTTCCCAAGTCCAAGCGTGGCAATGATGCTATCTTCGTTGTCATCGACAAGCTCACTAAAGTGGCTCATTTTCTTCCTATCAAAGAATCTATCACAGTAGCTCAATTGGCAGAGTTATATACCTCCAGGATTGTCTCTCTGCACTGCATTCTGCAGTTGATATCTTCAGATCATGGAAGCATCTTCACCTCTAAGTTCTGGGACTCCTTTCAGAAGGCCATGGGCACCAACATTCGCTTCAGCACAGCCTTTCATCCTCAAACTAGTGGCCAAGTCGAGCGAGTCAATCAAATTCTTGAAGATATGCTCAGGGCATGTGTCATTTCTTCAGTATGAAGTGGGAAAATTGTCTTCCATATGACGAGTTCTCCTACAACAACAGCTTCCAAGCGAGTTTGGGCAAGGCCCCATTCGAGATTCTCAATGGCAGAAAGTTTCGTACTCCTCTTAATTGGTCAGAGACTGGTGAACGCCAACTTCTTGGCAATGACTTGATCACAGAGGCTGAAGAAATGTGCAAAGTCATTCGTGAAAATCTCAAAGCCGCGCAATCGCGCCAGAAGAGTTGCTATGATAGCAAGCATCGTGACTTGGTTTTCGAGATCGGAGACCATGTCTACCTACGCGTCTCTCCAATGAAAGGTACTCGTCGCTTCGGTATCAAAGGGAAGCTTGCCCCTAGTGAAGGAAATATGCCCTAGAGGCAATAATAAAGTTATTATTTATTTCCTTATATCATGATAAATGTTTATTATTCATGCTAGAATTGTATTAACCGGAAACATAATACATGTGTGAATACATAGACAAACAGAGTGTCACTAGTATGCCTCTACTTGACTAGATCCTTGATCAAAGATGGTTATGTTTCCTAACCATAGACATGAGTTGTCATTTGATTAATGGGATCACATCATTAAGAGAATGATGCGATTGACTTGACCCATTCCGTTAGCTTAGCACACGATCGTTTAGTTTGTTGCTATTGCTTTCTTAATGACTTATACATGTTCCCATGACTATGAGATTATGCAACTCCCGTTTACCGGAGGAACACTTTGTGTGCCACCAAACGTCACAACGTAACTGGGTGATTATAAAGGTGCTCTATAGGTGTCTCCGAAGGTACTTGTTGGGTTGGCATATTTCGAGATTAGGATTTGTCACTCCGATTGTCGGAGAGGTATCTCTGGGCCCACTCGGTAATGCACATCACTATAAGCCTTGCAAGCATTGCAACTAATGAGTTAGTTGCGGGATGATGCATTACGGAATGAGTAAAGAGACTTGCCGGTAACGAGATTGAACTAGGTATTGAGATACCGACGATTGAATCTCGGGCAAGTAACATACCAATGACAAAGGGAACAATGTATGTTGTCATGCGGTTTGACCGATAAAAATCTTCGTAGAATATGTAGGAGCCAATATGAACATCCAGATTCCGCTATTGGTTATTGACCGGAGATGTGTCTCGGTCATGTCTACATAGTTCTCGAACCCGTAGGGTCCGCACGCTTAAAGTTCGATGACGGTTATATTATGAGTTTATGTGTTTTGATGTACCGAAGGAGTTCGGAGTCCTGGATGAGATCGGGGACATGACGAGGAGTCTCCAAATGGTCGAGACATAAAGATCGATATATTGGACGACTATATTCGGACATCGGAAAGGTTCTGAGTGATTCGGGTATTTTCGGGAGTACCGGGGAGTTACGGGAATTCGTATTGGGCCTTAATGGGCCATACGGGAAAGGAGAGAAAGGCCTCAAAGGGTGGCCGCACCCCCCATGGGCTGGTCCGAATTGTACTAGGGAGGGGGGGCGCCCCCTTCCTTCCTTCTCCTTTTCCCTTCCCTTTCCTTCCCTCCTACTCCTACTACTTGGAAGGGTTCCTAGTTCTACTAGGAAAAGGGGAATCCTACTCCCGGTGGGAGTAGGACTCCCTTAGGGCGCGCCATAGAGAGGGCCGGCCCTCCCCCTCCTCCACTCCTTTATATACGGGGGCAAGGGGCACCCCAAAGACACAACAATTGATCTCTTGATCTCTTAGCCATGTGCGGTGCCCCCCTCCACCATAATCCACCTCGATCATATCGTAGCGGTGCTTAGGCGAAGCCCTGCATCGATAGAACATCATCATCGTCACCACCTGTCGTGCTGATAGAACTCTCTCCCTCAAAGCTCGGCTGGATCGGAGTTCGAGGGATGTCATCGAGTTGAACGTGTGCAGAACTTGGAGGTGTCGTGCGTTCGGTACTTGATCGGTCGGATCATGAAGACGTACAACTACATCAACCATGATGTGCTAACGTTTCCGCTTTTGGTCTACGAGGTGCATTCAGTACTTGATCGGTTGGATCGTGAAGACATACGACTACATCAACCGCGTTGTGCTAACGCTTCCGCTTTCGGTCTACGAGGGTACATGGACAACACTCTTCCCTCTCGTTGCTATGCATCACCATGATCTTGCGTGTGCGTAGGAATTTTTTGAAATTACTACCTTCCCCAACAGTGGTATCAGAGCCAGGTTTTATGCGTAGATGTCATATGCATGAGTAGAACACAAGTGAGTTGTGGGCGATATAAGTCATACTGCTTACCAGCATGTCATACTTTGGTTTGGTGGTATTGTTGGATGAAGCGGCCCAGACTGACATTACCCGTACGCTTACGCGAGACTGCTTTTACCGCCGTGCTATGCACATAGGTGACTAGCGGGTGTCAGTTTCTCCAACTTTAGTTGAACCGAGTGTAGCTACGCCCGGTCCTTGCGAAGGTTAAAACAGCACCAACTTGACAAACTATCATTGTGGTTTTGATGCGTAGGTAAGAACGGTTCTTGCTAAGCCCGTAGCAGCCACGTAAAACTTGCAACAACAAAGTAGAGGACGTCTAACTTGTTTTTGTAGGGCATGTTGTGATGTGGTATGGTCAAGACGTGATGAGATATAAGTTGTTGTATAAGATGATCATGTTTTGTTGAAGTTATCGGCAACTGGCAGAAGCCTTATGGTTGTCTCTTTATTGCATAAGATGCCAGCACCAAATAATTGCTTTACTTTATCGCTATGCGATAGCAATAGTTGCAAGAGCAATAGTTGGCGAGATGACCATGTGACGACACATTGATATAGATCAAGATGATGGAGATCATGGTGTCATGCCGGTGACGATGGAAATCATGACGATGCTTTGGAGATGGAGATGAAAGGCACAAGATGATGATGGCCATATCATGTCACATATTTTGATTGCATGTGATGTTTATCTTTTATGCATCTTATTTTGCTTAGTTCGACGGTAGCTTTATAAGATGATCTCTCACTAAATTTCAAGATAAGAAGTGTTCTCCCTGAGTATGCACCATTGCCAAAGTTCGTCGTGCCCAGACACCACGTGATGATCGGGTGTGATAAGCTCTACGTCCATCTACAACGGGTGCAAGCCAGTTTTGCACACGCAGAATACTCAGGTTAAACTTGACGAGCCTAGCAAATGCAGATATGGCCTCGGAACACTGAGACCGAAAGGTCGAGCGTGAATCATATAGTAGATATGATCAACATAGTGATGTCCACCATTGAAAACTACTCCATTTCACATGATGATCGGTTATGGTTTAGTTGATTTGGATCACGTGATCACTTAGAAGATTAGAGGGATGTCTTTCTAAGTGGGAGTTCTCAAGTAATATGATTAATTGAACTTAAATTTATCATGAACTTAGTCCTGTTAGTATTAGCATATCTATGTTGTAGATCAATAGCTCGCGTTTAGCTCCCCTGTTTTATTTTAGATATGTTCCTAGAGAAAACTAAGTTGAAAGATGATAGTAGCAATGATGCGGACTGGGTCCATGATCTGAGGTTTATCCTCATTGCTGCACAGAAGAATTATGTCCTTGATGCACCGCTAGGTGACTGACCTATTGCAGAAGCAGATGCAGACGTTATGAACGTTTGGCTAGCTCAATATGATGACTACTTGATAGTTTAGTGCACCATGCTTAACGGCTTAGAATCGGGGCTTCAAAGATGTTTTGAACGCCATGGAGCATATAAGATGTTCCAAGAGTTGAAATTGGTATTTCATACTCATGCCCGTGTCGAGAGGTATGAGACCTCTGACAGTACTTTGCCTACAATATGGAGGAGAATAGCTCAACCAGTGAGCATGTGCTCAGATTGTCTGAGTACTACAATTGCTTGAATCAAGTGGGAGTTAATCTTCCAGATAAGATAGTAATTGACAAAGTTCTCTAGTCACTATCACCGAGTTACTAGAACTTAGTGATGAACTATACTATGCAAGGGATGACAAAAGTAATTCTCAAGCTCTTCGTGATGCTGAAATCAACGAAGGTAGAAATCAAGAAAAGCATCAAGTGTTGATGGTTGACAAAGAGCAATAGTTTCAAAAAGGGCAAAGGGAAGAAAGGGAACTTCAAGAAGAACGTAAGCAAGTTGCTGCTCAAGTGAAGAAGCCCAAGTATGGACCTAAGCCTGAGACTGAGTGCTTCTACTACAAAGGGACTAGTCACTAGAAGCGGAACTGCCCCAAGTATATGGCGGATAAGAAGGATGGCGAGGTGAACAAAGGTATATTGGATATACATGTTATTGATGTGTACTTTAGTAGTGTTTATAGCAACCCCTCGGTATTTGATACTAGTTCAGTTGCTAAGAGTAGTAACTTGAAACAAGAGTTGCAGAATGAACAGAGACTAGTTAAGGGTGAAGTGATGATGTGTGTTGGAAGTAGTTCCAAGAATGATATGATCATCATCGCACACTCCCTATCCTTTGGGATTAGTGTTGAACCTAAATAAGTGTTATTTGGTGTTTGCGTTGAGCATGAATATGGTTTGATCATGTATATTGCAATACGGTTATTCATTTAAGTTAATAATAATTGTTATTCTGTTTACATGAATAAAACCTTCTATGGTTATACACCCAATGAAAATGGTTTGTTGAATCTCAATCGTAGTGACACACATATTCATAATATTGAAGCCAAAAGATGCAAAGTTAATAATGATAATGCAACTTATTTGTGGCACTGCCGTTTAGGTCATATTGGTGTAAAGTGCATGAAGAAAATCCATGCTGATGGGCTTTTTTGATTATGAATCAGATGATGCTTGCGAACCATGCCTCATGGGCAAAGATGACTAAGACTCCGTTCTCTAGAACAATGGAGCGAGCAACTGACTTATTGGATATAATACATACTGATGTATGAGGTCCGATGAGTGTTGAGGCTCCCGGCGGGTATCGTTATTTTTTGACCTTCATAGATGATTTGAGCAGATATGGGTATATCTACTTAAAGAAACATAAGTCTGAAACATTTGAAAAGTTCAAAGAATTTCATAGTGAAGTAGAAAATCAACATAACAAGAAAATAAAGTTTCTACGATCTAATCGCAGAGGCGAATATTTGAGTTACGAGTTTGGTCTTCAATTAAAACAATGTGGAATAGTTTCACAAACTCATGCCACCTGGAACACCACAGCGTAATGGTGTGTCCGAATGTCATAACTGAACTTTATTTGATAGTGCAATCTGTGATGTCTCTTACTGATTTACCACTATCGTTTTGGGGTTATGCATTAGAGACAGCTACATTCACGTTAAATAGGGCACCATCGAAATCTGTTGAGACGACGCCTTATGAACTGTGGTTTGGCAAGAAACCAAAGTTGTCGTTTCTTAAAGTTTGGGGCGGCAATGCTTATGTGAAAAAGTTTCAAACTGGTAAGCTTGAACCCAAATCGGAGAAGTGCATCTTCATAGGATACCCGAACGAAATTGTTGGGTACACCTTCTATCACAGATCCGAAGGCAAATTTGTTGCTGAGAATAGATCCTTTCTAGAGAAGTAGTTTCTCTCGAAAGAAGTGAGTGGGAGGAAAGTAGAAGTTGATGAGGTAACTGTACCTGCTCCCTTATTGGAAAGTAGTTCATCACAGAAATCTGTTCCTGTGACTAATACACCAATTAGTGAGGAAGCTAATGATGATGATTATGTAACTTCGGATCAAGTTACTACCGAACCTCGTAGGTAAACCAGAGTGAGATCCGCACCAGAGTGGTACAGTAATCCTGTTCTGGAGGTCATGACCATGACGAACCTACGAACTATGAGGAAGCGATGATGAGCCTAGATTCCACGAAATGGCTTGAGGCCATAAAATCTGAGATGGGATCCATGTATGAGAACAAAGTGTGGACTTTGGTTGACTTGCCCGTTGATCAGCAAGCCATAGAAAATAAATGGATCTTCAAGAGGAAGACGGACGCTGATAGTAGTGTTACTATCTACAAAGCTAGAATTGTCGCAAACGGTTTTCGACAAGTTCAAGGTGTTGACTACGATGAGAGTTTCTCACTCGTATATATGCTTAAGTCTGTCATAATCATGTTAGCAATTACCGCATTTTATGAAATCTGGCAAATGGATAAACAAAACTGCATTCCTTAATGGATTTATTAAAGAAGAGTTGTATATGATGCAACCAGAAGGTTTTGTCAATCCTAAAGGTGCTCACAAAATATGCAAAGCTCCAGCGATCCATCTATGGACTGGTGCATGCATCTCGGAGTTGGAATATACGCTTTGATAAGTTGATCAAAGCATATAGTTTTATACAGACTTGCGGTGAAGCCTGTATTTACAAGAAAGTGAGTGGGAGCACTACAACATTTCTGATAAGTATATGTGAATGACATATTGTTGATCAGAAATAATGTAGAATTATTCTGAAAAGCATAAAGGAGTGTTTGAAAGGAGTTTTCCAAAGAAAGACCTCGGTGAAGCTGCTTACATATTGCGCATCAAGATCTATAGAGATAGATCAAGACGCTTGATAAGTTTTCAATGAGTACATACCTTGACAAGTTTTTGAAGTAGTTCAAAATGGAACAGTCAAAGAAAGAGTTCTTGCCTGTGTTAAAAGGTGTGAAATTGAGTATGACTCAAAGCCTGACCACGGCAGAAGATAGAAAGAGAATGAAAGTCATTCCCAATGCCTTGGCCATAGGTTCTATAAAGTATGCCATGTTGTGTACCAAATCTATTGTATACCCTACACTGTTTTTGGCAAGGGAGTACAATAGTGATCTAGGAGTAGATCACTAGACAGCAGTCAAAATTATCCTTGGTGGAATAAGGATATGTTTCTCGATTATGGAGGTGGCAAAAAGGTTCGTCATAAAGGGTTACATCGATGCAAATTTTGACACTGATCCAGATGACTCTAAATCTCAATCTGGATACATATTGAAAGTGGGAGCAATTAGCTAGAGTAGCTCCGTGCAGAGCATTGTTGACATAGAAATTTGCAAAATACTTATGGATCTGAATGTGGCAGACCCGTTGACTAAACTTCTCTCACAAGCAAAACATGATCACACCTTAGTACTGTTTGGACATTAATCACATAGCAATGTGAACTAGATTATTGACTCTAGTAAACCCTTTGGGTGTTGGTCACATGTCGATGTGAACTATGGGTGTTAATCACATGGTGATGTGAACTACTGGTATTAAATCACATGGCGATGTGAACTAGATTATTGACTCTAGTGCAAGTGGGAGACTGAAGGAAATATGCCCTAGAGGCAATATTAAAGTTATTATTTATTTCCTTATATCATGATAAATGTTTATTATTCATCCTAGAATTGTATTAACCGGAAACATAATACATGTGTGAATACATAGACAAACAGAGTGTCACTAGTATGCCTCTACTTGACTAGCTCGTTGATCAAAGATGGTTATGTTTCCTAACCATAGACATGAGTTGTCATTTGATTAACAGGATCACATCATTAGGAGAATGATGTGATTGATCTTGAGCCTGGCACGGAACCTGTTTGCAAATGTCCTTACAAGCTTGGACCTGAAGAGTTGAAGGAGCTGAAGAAACAACTCGATATTCAAGAGCGTATGGGTCTCATCCGACCGAGTTCTTCTCCATGGGGTTGTGGTGTTCTTTTTGTCAAGAAGAAGGATGGAACGGACCGACTTTGTGTCGACTACCGTCCATTGAACAAGAAGACCATAAAGAACAAGTGCCCACTTCCCAACATCAACGAGCTTTTTGAACAACTCAAAGGTGCTCAAGTATTCTCCAAGATTGACCTCCGTATGGGCTATCATCAGATTCGCATTCGTGAACAAGATATCCCGAAGACAGCATTCAGAACAAGCTATGGTTCATATGAATACAATGTCATGTCTTTCGGCCTTGTCAATGCTCCTCCAACATTCTCTCGCATTATGAACTTCATCTTCAACCCTTACACAAATGACTTCGTCTTGATCTATCTAGATGACATTTTGGTCTTTTCCAAGAACAAGGAGGATCATGCCAAACACTTGCGATTGGTGTTGGATAAACTCAGAGAACATTAGTTCTATGCGAAGTTTTCAAAGTGCGAGTTTTGGCTCGATGAGGTTTTCTACCTTGGGCATATCATCTCCGCCAAGGGCATAGCTGTTAATCCTGAGAAGGTGTCTGCAATTGTGAATTGGGAACCGCCTCAGAATGTGAAGCAACTCCACAGCTTCCTTGGACTCGCAAGCTATTGTCGAAGGTTTGTTGAGAATTTCTCTAAGATCGCGAAGCCTCTTTCCAACCTCCATCAGAAGCATGTGAAGTATGCCTGGTCGCCTGAATGTGACATCGCTTTCAACACCCTCAGTCCGCTTTCACTGGCTCTCGAGTTGTTGTCCGTCCCTCTAAACCGCTACCGGGTCGTCCCTTTATATACATAGGTCGACGCCCGTTGGTTTACAGAGTCCCTAAGCCGGATCATAAACGTGTCCGGTTCGATCTCTATTCTTCCTATCTTACAATGCAAGTTACATAATAAGGTTGGTTTACATCTACAGGCCTTAATTCGCCTCTGGGCCTTGGGCCTTCATAAAGCGCCATCATTCTTACGTCTTCATGGGCTTCCAATCTTCATAAAGTTAATCTGGCTACTCCTGGACGGTTTATGTCCAGTAGTAATATCCCCAACAAGTGCTCATATCAACCCCTCGGTATTTGATACTGGTTTAGTTGCTAAGAACCATACTGATGGACTACAGGCAGGGTTTTGGCTCTCTTTCATGGGAAGAGGCGGTTCAAGGAGCTGCGCACGGGGGGAGGTGAAGGAAATATGCCCTAGAAGCAATAATAAAGTTGTTTTTTATATTTCCTTATATCATGATAAATGTTTATTATTCATGCTAGAATTGTATTAACCGGAAACTTGGTACATGTGTGGATACATAGAGAAAACACAGTGTCCCTAGTAAGCATCTAATAGACTAGCTCGTTAATCAAAGATGGTTAAGTTTCCGAACCATAGACATGTGTTGTCATGTGATGAACGGGGTCACATCATTAGGAGAATGATGTGATGGACAAGACCCATCCGTTAGCTTAGCATAATGATTGTTAAGTTTTATTATTGCTTTCTTCATGACTTATACATATTCCTTTGACTATGATATTATGCAACTCCTGAATACCGGAGGAATACCGTGTGTGCTATCAAACGTAACAACATAACTGGGTGATTATAAAGATGCTCTACAGGTATCTCCGAAGGTGTTTATTGGGTTGGCATAGACCGAGATTAGGATTTGTCACTCCGAGTATCGGAGAGGTATATCTGGGCCCTCTCGGTAATGCACATCATGATAAGCCTTGCAAGCAATGTGACTAATGAGTTAGTTACGGAACGAGTAAATAGACTTGCCAGTAACAAGATTGAACTAGGTATGAAGATACGGACGACCGAATCTCGAGCAAGTAAGATACCAATGACAAAGGGAATAACGTATGTTCTCATTACGGTATGACCGATAAAGATCTTCATAGAATATGTGGGAACCAATATGAGCATCCAGGTTCCGTTGTTGGTTATTCACCGGAGAGGAGTCCCGGTCATGTCTACATAGTTCTCGAACCCGTAGGGTCTGCATGCTTAACATTCGATGACGATTTTGTATTATATGAGTTATGTGATTTGGTGACCAAATGTTGTTCGGAATTCCGGATGAGATCATGGACATGCCGAGGAGTCTCGAAATGGTCGAGAGGTAAAGATTCATATATAGGACGATAGTATTCGGACACCGGAAGTGTTCTTGGGGTACCAAGTACGTATCGGGTCACCGGAAGGGGTTCCGGGCAACCCCCGGCAAGCTATATGGGCCTAATGGGCCAAGAGTTGGACAGACCAGCCCCAAAAGGGGCTGGTGCGCCCTCTATAGTCCAAATAGGAGGAGAAGGAAAGGAATGGAAGGGAGAAGGAAAGGGGAGGATTAGGCCTCCCCCTTTCCTTCCCCTCCTCCCTCTCTTTCCTTCCCCCTCCGATGGATATGGAAGGGGGAGGCCGACTTGGAGGAGCCGCCCAAGTAGGATTACTCCTACTTGGGGCGCCCCTTGCAGCCACTCTCCCTCTCCCACCTATATATATATATATATATATATATATATATATATATATATATATATATATATATATATATATATATATATATATATATGTTGGGGGACACCGCTAGAACACACAACATTGATTCTTAGCCGTGTGCCGCACCCCCTCCACAGTTTACGCCTATGGCATATTGTCGTAGTGCTTAGGTGAAGCCCTGCACCGATCACTTCACCATAACTGTCACCACATCATCGTGCTGATGAAACTATCCCTCGACACTTTGCTGGATCAAGAGTTCGAGGGACGTCATCGAGTTGAACATGTGCAGAAATCGGAGGTGCCGTACGTTCAGTGCTTGATCGGTCGGAGCTAGAAGAAGTTTGACTACATCAACCACGTTATCAAACGCTTACGCCTTATGTCTACGAGGGTACGTAGACACACTCCCCCTCATTCCTATGCATCTCCTAGATAGATCTTGCGTGAGCGTAGGAATTTTTTTGAAATTGCATGCTACATTTCCCAACAGTGGTATCAGAGCCAGGTCTATGCGTAGATGATATGCACGAGTAGAACACAAAGAGTTATGGGAGGTGATCGTCATACTGCTTACCACCAATGTCTTATTTTGATTCGGTGGTATTGTTGGATGAAGCGGCCTGGACCAACCTTTCATGAGGACGTTCATGAGACCGGTTCCACCGACAGACATGCAACTAGTTTTGCATAAAGGTGGCTGGCGGGTGTTTGTTTCTCCATCTTGGGGAGGGCAATTTCCATCAACATCTTCACCAGCACCATCTCATCTCAAATCCTAGTTCATCTCTTATATTCAATATTGTTACCGGAACTATAGATTGTTGCTAGGGGGTGACTAGTAGTGTTGATTACATCTTGTAGTTGATTACTATATGGTTTATTTGGTGGAAGATTATATGTTCAGATCCATTATGCATATTAATACCCCTCTAATCATGAGCATGTTTGTTGTTTGTGAGTAGTTACCTTTGTTCTTGAGGTCACGGGATAAATCATGTTGCAAGTAATCATGTGAATTTGATACGTGTTCCATATTATGATAGTATGTATGTTGTGATTCCATTAGTGGTTTCATGTGAACGTCGACTACATGACACTTCACCATATTTGGGCCTCATGGAATGCATTGTGGAGTAGTAAATATATGGTGGGTTGCGAGAATGATGGAAACTTAAACCCCAATGTATGCACTATTCCGTAAGGGACCTATTGGATCCTAGAATTTAATGCTATGGTTAGGATTTATCCTTAATACTCTTCTCATAGTTGCGGATGCTTGCGGGAGGGTTAATCATAAGTAGGAGGCTTGTTCAAGTAAGAACAACACCTAAGCACCGGTCCACCCACATATCAAATTATCAAAGTAGCGAACACAAATCAAACCGACATGATGAAAGTGAAGGAAATATGCCCTCGAGGCAATAATAAAGTTGTTATTTACATTTCCTTATATCATGGTAAATGTTTATTATTCATGCTAGAATTGTATTAACCGGAAACTTAGTACATGTGTGAATACATAGACAAACTGAGTGTCACTAGTATGCCTCTACTTGACTAGCTCGTTAATCAAAGATGGTTAAGTTTCCTAGCCATGGACAAAGAGTTGTCATTTGATGAACGGGATCACATCATTAGAGAATTATGTGATTGACTTGACCCATCCGTTAGCTTAGCACTTTGATCGTTTAGTTTACTGCTATTGCTTTCTCCATAACTTATACATGTTCCTATGACTATGAGATTATGCAACTCCCGAATACCAAAGGAACACTTAGTGTGCTATCAAACGTCACAACGTAACTGGGTGACTATAAAGATGCTCTACAGGTGTCTCCGATGGTGTTTGTTGAGTTGGCATAGATTGAGATTAGGATTTGTCACTCCCTGTATTGGAGAGGTATCTCTGGGCCCTCTCGGTAATACACATCACTATAAGCCTTGCAAGCAATGTGACTAATGAGTTAGTTATGGGATGTTGCATTACGAAACGAGTAAAGAGACTTGCCGGTAACGAGATTGGACTAGGTATTGAGATATCGACGATCGAATCTCGGGAAAGTAACATACCGATGACAAAGGGAACACCGTATGTTGGTATGCGATTTGACCGATAAAGATCTTCCTAGAATATGTAGGAACCAATGTGAGCATGAAGGTTACTCTATTGGTTATTGACCGGAGACGAGTCTCGGTCATGTCTACATAGTTCTTGAACCCGTTGGGTGACGATCGGTGACGATCGATATTATGAGTTTATGTGTTTTGATGTACCGAAGGTAGTTCAGAATCCCGGATATGATCACAAACATGACGAGGAGTCTCGAAATGGTCGAGAGATAAAGATCGATATATTGGAAGGCTATGTTTGGACATCGAATGGTTCCGGGTGAGTTCGGGCAATTACTAGAGTACCGGGGGTTACCGGAACCCCCCAAGGAGTATATGGGCCTTAATGGGCCTTAGTGGGAGAGAGGAGGAGGCTGCCTAGGTGGGGGGGGGGGCAAGCCCAATCCGACTTGGGGGGGGCTTTCCTTCTCCCTCTCCCCCCCTTCCTTCTCTCCTACTCCAACAAGGGAAAGGGGAATCCTACTCCCACCGAGAGTAGGACTCCCCCCTTAGGGCGTGCCATAGAGGGCCGGCCCTCCCCCTCCTCCACTCCTTTATATACAGTGGGAGGGGGCACCCCATAGACACACAAGTTGATTGTTTAGCCGTGTGTAGTGCCCCCCTCCACCGATTTCCACGTCGGTCATATCGTTGTAGAGCTTAGGTGAAGCCCTGCATCGGTAACTTCATCAACGTCGTCATCACGCCGTCGTGCTGGCGAAACTCTCCTTCGACCTCAGATGGATCTAGAGTTTGTGGGATGTCACCGAGCTGAACGTGTGCAGATCGCGGAGGTGACGTACCTTCGGTGCTAGGATCGGTCAGATCGTGAAGATGTACGACTACATCAACCACGTTGTCATAACGCTTCCGCTTATGGTCTACGAGGGTGCGTGGACAACACTCTCCCCTCTCGTTGCTATGCATCACCTAGATGGATCTTGCGTGTGCATAGGATTTTTTTGAAATTACTGTGTTCCCCAACAGAAAGTGACTAGATGAAATTCCCGTCTACCCTCAAGAACGCTTTTCTTATCATAAGAGACCGTTTTGGCCTGTCCTTTGCCTCAAAAGGATTGGGCTACCTTGCTGCACACTTGTTACTATTATCGTTACTTGCTCATTACAAACTATCTTTCTATCAAACTACTCGCTACTTACAATTTCGGCACTTGCAAACACTACCTTATTGAAAACTACTTGTCATTTCCTTCTGCTCCTCCTTGGGTTCGACACTCTTACTTATCGAAAAGAGCTACAATTGATCCCCTATACTTGTGGGTCATCAACTACTCCATCTCATGTGATGATCGGACATGGTTTAGTTGATTTGGATCACATAATCATTTAGATTACTCGAGGGATGTCTATCTAAGTGGGAGTTCTTAAGTAATATGATTAATTGAACTTAATTTATCATGAACTTAGTCCTGATAGTATTAGCATATCTATGTTGTAGATCAATAGCTCATGTTTAGCTCCCCTGTTTCATTTTTGATATGTTCCCAGAGAAAACTAAGTTGAAAGATGATAGTAGCAATGATGCAGAGTGAGTCTGTGATCTGAGGATTATCCTCATTGCTGAACAGAAGAATTATGTCCTCGATGCACCACTAGGTGACAGACCTATTGTAGGAGCAGATGCAAACGCTGTGAACGTTTGACAAGCTCGGTATGATGACTACTTGATAGTTTAGTGCCCATGCTTTACGGCTTAGAACTGGGACTTCAAAAACGTTCTGAACGCCACGGGGCATATAAGATATTCCAAGAGTTGAAATTGGTATTTCAGAATCATGCCCATGTCGAGATGTATGAGACCTGTGACAAGTACTTTTCCTACAAGATGGAGGAGAATGGCTCAGCCAGTGAGCATGTACTCATAATGTCTGGGTAGTACAATCGCTTGAATCAAGTGGGAGTTAATCTTCCAGATAAGATAGTGATTGACAGAGTTCTCTAGTTACTATCACCAAGTTACTAGAACTTTGTGATGAACTATAATATGCAAGGGATGACGAAAACAATTCCCAAGCTCTTCGCGATGCTGAAATCAGCGAAGGTAGAAATCAAGAAATAGCATCAAGTGTTGATGGTTAAGAATACCACTAGTTTCAAGAAAAAGGGCAAGGGAAAGAAAGGGAAACTTCAAAAAGAATATGAGTGCTTCTACTGCAAAGAAAATGGTCACTGGAAGTGGAACTGCCCTAGATACTTGGCGGATAACAAGGATGGCAAAGTGAACAAAGGTATATTTGATATACATGTTATTGATGCGTACTTTACTAGTGCTGTCGTGGGTTGTCACGACAGATGTCCTTGTGAAAGGACTTAGTCGTGGAGCCATCGCAACGGGTTAGCTTAAAGGGGTTAAACCGGACAAGGGGACACGGGGGCTTTATACTAGTTCGGCCCCTTCGGTGAAGGTAAAAGCCTACGTCTAGTTGTGATTGGTATTGCTAGGGTTTCGAAGGCCAGGGAGCGAATCCGCTTTGACTGGCTCTCAAGTTGTTGTCCGTCCCTCTAAACCGCTGCCGGGTCGTCCCTTTATATACATAGGTCGACGCTCGTTGGTTTACAGAGTCCCGAAGCCGGATCATAAACGTGTCCAGTTCGATCTCTATTCTTCCTATCTTACAATGCAAGTTACATAATAAGGTTGGTTTACATCTACTGGCCTTAATTCGCCTCTGGGCCTTTGGCCTTCATAAAGCGCCATCATTCTTACGTCTTCATGGGCTTCCAATCTTCATAAATTTAATCCAGCTACCCCTGGCTAGTTTATGTCCAGTAGTAATATCCCCAACATTAGGCCCTAGATTGGTTTGAACTTGTTCATGTCAATCTTCAACACTTAGAAAAATTTCTCCCTTTGCACCTTCACATAGATCTTGTAAACCGTCGTGACGTCATCCTCCAGATTTGTAGTAAACCGCCGTGACATCACCTGTTCATTAAAGCCAAGGATACCCTTTATTAATGAGCATCCAACAATCGAGGCAACAACCTTGTCATATATCCATTTTTTGGGCTCCTCGATTCCCGCGCTTGTCGCTTATCTCTTTGCCTTATAAATAGGGTTGAGGATCGCTTTCCTTTTCCTCCCGTTGCCTCTTCGTCTCTTCTTCCTCCTCACAACGCCTCTACACCCGAGCGCCGCCGCCGTCATTGAGCTTCGCCTTTGCCTCATCATCGGCCGCTGCATCAACCTGACTGAACCAGAAAAACTGCGGCGAGCCTCCGTTGCTTGAACAGTCGCTGTAAGTTCTTTCCCCTCCCCCTTTATAGATCTGTCTAGGGTTTATTTGTTCTTCGCAATTCACCGAAGTTCATCAATGCTCCGATGCAGATCTTTGTTGTACCTCCTTAGTCCATGAATAAAGAACCTCTTAGCTTGATATACTCCACGTAATGGCTTATCTTCCGCTACCACAACAAACCCTTACGTGCATAAGAACTGATTTGAACCTTTACGAACTGCTTCGGGACCAACCCTTTTAGGTCAAAATATTTTTTCTCTCCTGTCTTTCGGTAGATCCAAAATATCCATGTCCCCTTGTGGAATCTGTTTTACCTTACTTAGTCATTCTTGTTTTAGATCTGTACCCTCTTTATCACTTTGGCGATTTACCTTTGTATAAGCAATTTATCACATTCCATTAGCTCTCTGGTAAACCGGAGGAGCCTTTTACCTCCGTTGTTATACTTCGGTTTAACAGCATGTGCATACCCTTATTCCGGTATTGCTGTGTCATTCATGATTGCATTAATCTCCGGTTTATGAAATTTCACATATCTGTATATATTTATTCCATTGCATCTGCGTACCACCATGAATGATTTGTAAACCGGCATTTCTTTTTTAGCTTTTCGCTTCACAATGGCCAAACAGTTTGCCGCTTTCAACTGGGCTCCTTCCCGGATCACCGAACAACAGTTGAACAGAATGGTCAGTATCGGCACCTTGCCCAAGAAAACGGAAATTCGGTGGCGAGTTCCAGGAACAGAGAATCCTCCTACCCCGAGGTAGGGTGAGGTAGTAGTCTTTGTTGACCACATAGGCTGTGGTTTCAAACCGCCCGGGTCGAAGTTTTTCCGAGATGTTCTTGCCAGTTTCCAACTCCATCCTCAAGATATCGGGCCCAACTCGGTGTCCAACATATGCAACTTCCAAGTCTTCTGTGAAGCATAATTACAAGAAGAACCAACTGCTGAGCTATTCCGGGACATTTTCCATCTGAACCGGCGTACATAATTTGTAAATGGTCCCAACACTGAACTTGGTGGTGTCTCTATACAAAAGCAGAAAGAAGTCGAATTCCCTCATGCCAAACTGCACAGTCACCCTAAGGAATGGAACCAGACTTGGTTCTATTTCATAGATACCTCCCCTGAAGATGAGAACCCTCTTCCAGGCTACCGTGAGCACCGGCTTTCCAACACTCATACAATGCCACAACGTTTAAGTTCAGCAGAAAGGGCCAAATACGCCCCTCAGCTCGCCAAGCTCCGGGCCTTCATGGCCAATGGTTTAACAGGCGTTGATTTTGTGCGTTGCTGGATATCTTGGAGCGTCTTTCTACTAAGCCGCTGCCCCGGTTTAATGTGTGAGTATACTGGTGAAACAGAAGACCCCCAACGCCACATCAACATTCAGATAACCGATGAAGAGGTCACTGAAAGTGTTAAGAAAATTTTGAATGAACCGGAATCAGTCTGTCGTCAAACCAACTTGAACCCCTTCTATACTCAAAATAAACCGCCTGCTGTAAGCACTATGCTTCCTTTTATCTTTGGTATCTTTAAAATTTCCAACTTGTAAACTGTCTTCTGTTTGTGTATGAACAGGGTGATGATCCCTTCTAGAAGCGAAAATCCGCAGATAACGCGCCGAAGCCAACCGTAGATAAAGTAGCAAAGCCATCCGCAGATAAAGCGGCAAAGCCATCCCGTCCGAAAACCAAAGCCGTCAAGCATACCTCAAAGCGGAAAATGGCTGACAGGATCAGCATGGAACTTGACGAAGATGCAGATGATACGGACATTGAGGTAGAACTTGACTCACTTGGCTCCCTTTTCATGCACCTCATTAACAATGATCTTTATCAGGAGGACGTAGAAGGCAGCCAGGCTAATGATGTAGAGGTAATTACCCTTTCCTCCGGTTCAGAGTCTATGCCAGCACAAAAAACCCGTCAAGCAGTCCGGAAAGTAAGCTTTTCTCATCCTCTTGCTTACTTGGACCCAACATTTATTTTTAAGACACAGCAGCATGAAGCTTGCTGGACAACCCGGCACAGTGGCTAACAGGTCACTTCGGCCGGTTTACCTGATACCCTGGTTCGGAAGCGCCGATCTGATGTCTCTCCCACTTCTGACAATTCTTATCCCAAGGCAGGTTATTTCAGAAACCCTCTTAATCCGTTTGATTCAAATTATCAGGTGACACCTCCCTCATCCTTTGGCGAATCGACAGCAACCCAACTCCCTCCTCTTAAAACTGTAGCTGGGTAAGCATTCAAACCCTTTCTTCAAATGCGTTGGAAATCTTGAATAAGATGCTAAACCTCTTTTAATTTTGTTTGCAGAGCCAAAGCCAGACCCAGCAGGAAAGCTTGGGTCAACAATCCATCAGAAGACCAAGCGGTTTTTGAAGAAGAGCAAATAGGTGAACCGGACCAAACTCGTGAACCAGAGGGTCCTCATCCTGAAGCTACCTTTGATGAACCGCCCCTTCAAGACCAAAATATTGGTGAACAACCAGAAGCTGATCCTGCTGTGCCTGACACTGAACCGGCAGCTCCAAACCGGGCTAGTCCGGTGAGAGGCACTGATACTACTGAAGGCCAAGGAGATGATGTTATCATTACTCGCATGGGCCACAGCTCTCCTGGCCATCCTGTAATCTTAGCCCAACACAGTGCCAAAGAGGAGCGTGCTGCCAGGGAAAAGGGTAAATGGAGCACTGACTTATCAAGTTATGCTCATCTTAGTGCTGAAGAACTTCACTCTGGTTTTTTAAACCGTCTGCACTCAAACCGTGACTATGAAGCCGGTTTGGTAAACCTGATGAAGGAACGCTATGAGGTATTTTCATCTCCCTTTATTTCTTGAATCCAAAGTTGAAACACTAGCCCGAGTAGCCCCCAAGGGACATTTTATGATGTTAATCTTAAACCGGGACTTAGTAATACTTTAATCCTCTCCTGCTGACCCTCAGAATGTCAGGTCCTTAGTGAAAACCAAAACCGATACTTTACCAATGTAATTATATAGCTTTCCTCAGTGTAGCCCCCAAAGGCCGGTTTAGCTTTGCGAGGTAATCCGGGTCTTTAATCCATGTATCCGTTTGAACAGATGTACATTAGCCCCCAAGTGTCAAGGATAATGCTTGCATTGTTCTGGGGACTTATAAAAGATGTAGTGAATCAGAGCAAATAGGCATTAGCCCCCAAGTATGAAGTGCATAACTTGTTATACGCTTTGTACTTAGAAAATACATTTCCTGTTGCTGACATATCTTTGTTGTTACAGGCCGAGCTAAGCAATAGAGATGCCCGAACCGCTGATTTGCAAGAGAACATGAAGTCCCAACAAGCAGAGGCTGTGAAAACTAAGGAGGAGCTGACCAAAGCCCTGACAGCTATGGAAAAGCTAAAGGAGTCTTTTAACAAAGAACGTGCTGACTGGGAAACTGAGAAGGCCGGTTTAACCAAAAGAGTTGAGGATGCCAAAGCAGCCCTGAAGCCAGTTGTAGATGAACTAACTAGTCTGAAGCGGCAAATCAACGCTATGACATCTGCTGTTTTTGGTATGTATCTCCTTATGCGGTTTGTTCAATCCATGAGATCTTATCATTCACCGGTTTGCTGATTTTAAACCGTGACAGGCACTCATATTGCTCATCTGGGCACGGATATGAGGATGAAGCTTAAAGCGGCTTATACCTTGATTGAATAGCTGTACTCTGGATCCCAGCGTGCTATTTGCACTGCGGCTTACAACAAACCGGCGCCATCACTGATAAAAGAGACTCTTGAGAAGCTGGCCATGTTACCAGCCCGGATTACCAAACTGAAGAAGGCAACCGCAAGAGTAGGAGCATTAACCGCGCTAATCCGGGCCAAAGCATGGATTCCAGATCTTGAAGCGGATGACATCATTAAAGGATATCCAGGTGTGAAGGAGGACGGTTCAAACTTCAACAATGATGATCTCCGAAGGCTGACCAAAGAAATGCGGCCAATAGCCAGCAAACTGGCAGAGGACACAGACTTATCTCATTTCCAACCGGCTTATGATGCTGAAGGGAAGAGACAGCCTGCCGAAATTCATGAAGTCGAAGAACTTGTGCCTCCAATCCGTAAGCATACTTACGCCCCTGACATTAACCCCTCCAGCCTTATCCATGAAGAAGCCGTGTTTCAAGCTTTAACCGGAATCGATTGGTCAACGGTTGATTTCTAGCGTCTGGGAGGGATGAAGAAGAAGTGATTGCACCAAATGACCCTCAACCGTCAAACCGTCCAGACGAAGCATCTTAAACTGGTAGCCGGTTTACCAACTATTGTGTGCCAATGCTAAAACAATTACTCAATTGGAGCCGTTTTGAAGCTTCTTGCAATAGGATAGCAAAAACGCCTTTATCTGCATGCCATCGAGCATGTGTTGTGGTGCTTTGATATTGTGAAAACTTGCTCCACTTTTTGGGATCTATTTATGCGTAGCCCATGATGATTTGTGTTCCTGGATACAAGAACTTGAAAGTGTCCTAGTGGTTTACCACTGGACGGGTCATCATGCCCAAACATAGACAATACTTGGATGGATAATCAAAGTATATATATAATAACATCTGCAACATACCTCGTTGGCTGTCCAACTGCTTGTATGATAAAGGTGTAAACACCAACGCGGAGCATTGATAACTCCGTCCTTAATTTGCCGGATTATGATAATAAACCGTACCGAGATATAATAAACACCGAGTTTTCCTTATAACACTGGCGACTTGTTAGTCAAAACCAGATCAGGTTAATGAACGCCGTATTATACCTGATCATGTACTGACCACTTGTAGTTGAAAGCCAAGCCGGGTCAAGGACGCCGGTTTATCAGAAGATATTATGAACCTCAACAAAGGCGAAAAGCTTGACAAACAAAACTAAAAAAGAACATGCGAGGCTTTTTACGAGCTGCCAGGCTCCAAATCGAGGCTTTTCATGGGCTGCCAGGCCGCTGAGTTAAACCATTTTGCAAAGCCTTTTTAAGATGGACCTCAATCTTTAACCAATCATCAATTTAACTTTGACAAGTTCATGGTCTATGGGATTGACTTGTCAAACGTTTGATGGGTCATACCAGGTTTACGTGGACGGAGTGACTTACTTAAAGAGGCACGATAACCCGGGGTTTTAGGTGAATACACCTGGCTTCCAAGCCTGGCTTGATAGCCTATTACAAGGGTTCAAAACTCATTGTTCTTTGAGAAGCAAAGAGCCCCCAGGTAATATGTGAGCTGTGCTCGATGGTTACCTATGTTTGAGTTGTGCTTAATGCAACAGACTCTCTTTGGTTCCACATAATTTCCTTTTTGGCTTGATGCCTATCAAGAGGTGTAGCCATGGTGTGATAACAACCAAGCCCCCTAGTGATATCCCTTTGAGGTGTTAAACCGATCAAGAGGTGTAGCTATGGTGTGACAACAACCAAGCCCCCGAGTGATATCCCTTTGTGGTTTCAAACCGATCAAGAGGTGTAGTTATGGTTCAGATATCACCAAGCCCCCTAGTGATTTTCTTTATATCCGTGCGGCTGCAGAGACCGGTTTAACAAAACTCCGCTTTATCAGTAGAGACTCTTGTAAGCACACACATGATGTAAAAAGAACAGAGACCCCGCTTTATTCGAGGCTCTAGTTTATTATATAATATATACATTGTCATAAATATGTACAATGAAGAGCCTATGGCTCAAGTATAGTAAGGCCGAAGAAGAGCTATATTCCACAGCCGTTTGGTCTCCTCCTCCGATTTACGTGAGTCTTTGTGCTCTCGAACATCAATGAGGTAGTATGACCCATTGTGCAGATTCTTGCTGACCACAAAGGGTCCTTCCCAAGGTGGGGATAACTTGTGCATATCAGTCTGATCCTGGATGAGCCGGAGCACCAAATCGCCCTCCTGAAAGGTTCTGGTCTTAACCGGGCGGCTGTGATAACGTTGGAGATCTTGTTGATAAATCACCGAACATGCTGCTGCAAGATCACGCTCCTCATCTAACAAGTCCAGGGAATCCTGACGTGCTGTCTCATTATCAGCTTCAACATAAGCTACCACACGGGGCGAGTCATGACGGATGTCACTAGGAAGGTGTGTAACCCGTAGATCTGTTAGGTGTGGTGTTGATGCTCCATAACACAGAAGGTAATTCCTCCACCCAACAACCCGGTGTCTGCTTCAAATGAACCATAAGCCGGGGTTTAATACCTCTCAAAATTTCTTGATTTTCCCTCTCCGCTTGACCATTAGATTGGGGTGAGCCACTGATGCTATATCAAGCCGGATGTGCTCACGTTGGAGAAATTCCTCCATCTCTCCTTTTGGCAGATTAGTACCATTATCAGTTATAATACTGTGTGGAAAGCCAAACCGGAATATCACCTTTTTGATGAATTGAACCGCCGTGGCCGCATCACACTTACTGATTGGCTCTGCTTCCACCCATTTGGTGAATTTGTCAATTGCCACTAATAAGTGGGTCTTTTTGTCCTTGGAGCGCTTAAAGGGTCCAACCATATCAAGCCCCCAAGTCGCAAACGGCCACGTTATTGGAATCATCCTCAACTCCTGAGCCGGAATATGAGCACGGCATGCAAATTTTTGACAACCGTCACATCTTTTGACTAAGTCCTCCACATCAGCGTGAGCTGTTAACCAATAAAAACTATGGCGAAAAGCTTTAGCTACCAAAGACTTTGAACCGGCATGGTGACCACAATCCCCTTCATGGATTTCTCGCAAAATTTCACAACCCTCTTGAGGGGAAACACAACATTGAATTGCCCCTGAGACGCTGTAACGATGTAACTCCCCATTGAGTATGGTCATCGACTTAGAACGCCGGATTATCTGCTGGGCCGAGGTTTCATCCTCCGGTAACTCGCCCCGGTTCATGTAAGCCAGGTATGGGATTGTCCAATCCGGTATGACATGCAAAGTTGCCACCAATTGAGCCTCCGGATCAGGAATAGCCAACTCCTCCTCTGTTGGTACCTTGACCGACGGATTATGCAACACGTCGAGAAAGACATTTGGTGGGACCGGTTTATGCTGAGAACCAAGGTGACTTAAAGCGTTCGCCGCTTCGTTCTTTCGCCGGTCTATATGATCCACCTGATAACCCTTGAAGTGACCAGCCACTGTGTCCACCTCTCGTTGATATGCAGCCATGAGTGGGTCTTTAGAATCCCAAGTGCCAGACACCTGTTGAGCCACCAGATCTGAATCCCCAAAGCACTTAACCCGGCTTAAGTTCATCTCCTTAGCCATCCGGAGACCGTGGAGTAAGGCCTCGTACTCAGCTGCATTGTTAGTACAAGGGAACATTAAACAGAGGACATAACAAAACTTGTCACCTCGTGGCGAAGTTAATATGACTCCAGCCCCCGAGCCCTCCAACTGTCTGGATCCATCAAAGTGAATAGTCCAATACGTGTTATCTGGCTTTTCCTCTGGTGCCTGCAATTCTGTCCAATCATTGACGAAGTCCACGAGTGCTTGGGATTTAATTGCTGTGTGAGGTATGTATTTGAGCCCATGAGGTCCAAGCTCAATAGCCCACTTGGCAATCCGGTCAGTTGCTTCTCTGTTTTGAATGATATCTCTCAGAGGGGCTGAACTGACCACTGTGATAGGATGACCCTGAAAATAATGTTTGAGCTTTCGGCTTGCCATAAACACTCCATACACCAGCTTCTGCCAATGTGGATACCTCTGCTTTGATTCAATGAGCACCTCACTGATATAATAAACCGGCCGTTGAACCGGATACTCCTTTCCAGCTTCCTTGTGCTCCACCACAATAGCCATGCTAACAGTGTTGGATTTTGGGTTCCAGCAGACCCTTGAGGTTCGAACACTGGGGTGCGCGTGGAGATTTCGCCTTCTACCTACCTGCACCCCTCCGCCTCGCTAAGATCTAAGCTATGGAAATAACAGCACAAGAGACACAGGGTTTATACTGGTTCTGGCCACCGTTGTGGTGTAATACCCTACTCCAGTGTGTTGTGTGGTGGATTGCCTCTTGGGCTGATGATGATGAGCAATACAAGGAAGAACAACATCGTGAGGGTCTGTTCTTGGCTGGGGCGATGAACTGCTGGGAGGAGTTCAATCACCCTTCTCTCTCTCTCTTCTCGATTCTCTCTCCGATTTCGATCCGATCTCCGATCTCCGATCTCCGATCTCTGATCTCTGATCTCCGATCTCCGATCTCCCTACCCTGTGGGTGGCTAGTCCTATTTATAGGCAAAGGCCCTGGGCCTCTTCCCAAATATTGAGCGGGAAGGGCGCCAACAATTGGCCATTTTGAAGGGGAACATCTGGTACACTTATCCTGACTAAAGTTGGTCCTCGCCTGCCAAAGGCTCTGGTGGTGACGCTGGCTTGGGCTCCACAATGACTTCCTCCCTGCCATTGGACTGGTCTTGGTCTCGTTGCACCGAAACGGGTGCCTTTGCTAGATGCTCTCGCCTGCGCTTGCTCCCTTTGCACCAAAGAGGAAAGGAGGACACTGCGCGGCTGGCGCCCGCCTGGCGCCTTTGGTCGTCATGGCTTGCGTCACGGGCACCTCGTGAGGTACCCCGCCTTGATCTCTCCGCCTCCTCGTGAGCCAGCCTGATGAGGCCGTGCCTGAGGAAGCTCCGTGTCGTCCGCCCCGCGAGGCCTCGCGAGGGTCTTGGGTCTGTGTTGATGAAGACGGGCCACGCTGGGCCCCCTTTTGAGCCACACCGCGGGCCACAGGCAGGCAAGTCTGGGGACCCCCGTTCCCAGAACGCCGACAGTAGCCCCCGGGCCCAAGGCGCGCCCAGACTTGGCCGTGCAGGGAGGCGAAAGGGCAAGAGCGAAGCGCCGCGGGCCCTAACAGCCTGTGGCCTTGGGCGCTGCGTGGCGGCTGATTGGACGTGGGCGTCTCCACTTCCCACGGCGCCTTGGCAACTGCACGGACTGGACAAGTCCCTGCATGCAAAGCGGGTCATGATTACCTGCGATCGTGGAGGTCGGCGGTTGGCCTTCGCCGACCATAAGTACAGAACGGCGCGCGCCCTTCCAGTCCATCCCTTCTTGCTTCTCCTTCTTCCCGGTCCTTGCTTCGTCTTGCTGCGATGGCTTCGATCCGCCGGTTCTCGGTGGCAGAGAAGGGAAAGGCTCCCTGAGAGGAACCAGACCCGCTCCCGCCGAAGAAATGGCTCACCCTCCGCAGCCGGGACGAGGGGGCCCATCAGGTGGTGTCGAGGCCCTGGTGCGAGCGGCCACCGCCGGGGTTCCCGCTTCCCTTGTACGCCCACATCGAGGGCTCTGAAGGAGTCGATGCCGATCGCCACGGGCGCCGCCGCCGTCGGTGCCGACGGGTCACGAAGGTGTGGGTCGTCCCCCCTGGGGTCCACACCGAGGGCTCCTCCCGAGAGTTTGTGCTCCATGCCGCCATGCCTCCTCAGTCTTGGATTCGCCTTCCTCCCTTCTTCGCCTCCATCATCCCGCAGGGAGAACTCCTGAAGCTTTGGCTGCAGCACGCCGGCTGTAGCACCCACGCGACCGAGGCAGAGGCCGCGGTCGTTGCCCCGGGCGAGGTCTTCATGACTCGAGGCTGGAGCGAAATCGCCCGGGTTTGCAGGACAAGAGGCGCCCTCGCGATCCACTTGGAGTACGACGGTGCTTCGGTGATGTTCTTCAAGGTCTTCGATGCTAACGGGCGCCGGCTGGAGTGCTGCCCTGGGAGAGGTGGTCGGGACCCTGCTACGGTGAGGACTGGGCCCGCCGACCGCTCCCTTGGAGGCTCCTCAGGCGGCGGAGGCGGCGGAGGTTCCAGGACTCCGGTGAGCTCTTCGCAACTCCGGAGACGAGCGACGACAGCTACGAGCCCCCGAGCCGGCGTCGCTCCTGGAGCAGGGCGGGCTCGTCAGGCCGTCGCCGACTCTGATCTGGATGGGGTTGGCGCCGGTGCTTGACGGCCCACTGTTGATGATGGCGTCTTTTGCAGGGGTGCGTGTAGTTAGTGTCCTTTTAGGATCTGTTCCCTGCGAGGAATCAAAGACGCGTCCCATGGGGGCTTGTAAGGTGCATGTGATCCTGTTTTGTTAATATAACCCTTGTCGTAGAATTGTGCGAGTTGCTCATTCCGTCTTAGCTCAGTTCTCCCTTTCGAACCTCACGAGGGCTTGGTGCTCTGCGCCGATAGGTCCTAGTCCCAAGGCGGCTTCAGCCATCGCTGGTATGCCAGGTCGCGATGCCGTGGTCAAGGCCAGGAGGTGAGTGACCCGGGGTCCAGTAAGAGCCCCTGAGTCGCGATGCTCAGGAGGTCCCCTTTGGCGCTCAAGCAGCCGTCGTTCGGTGAGAAAGGAGAGCGGTGTCTCTAACACGGGATTGCATTAGGTGCGGGGATGGTGCCACAGTAGCTGGTGCTTCCGGGTGGTGACTTATCTCGAGAATCAGGGGCCGCTCTCTGGTGTGTCGCCGGGTCCGTGCATCGGCAGGCGTGAGGTTGCTCGGCGAGGTCCTCGTGTGTCTCTCCCCTCTCGCCTTTGCTCCCCTTTCTGCTCTACGTCCTCGGGTCCCGGCCCTCGAGCGAGTCTCAGCCGTCGCTGGTATGCCAGGTCGCGATGCCGTGGACAAGGCCAGAGGGTGAGGGCTGGAGAGCCAGTAGGAGCCCTGAGTCGCGATGCTCAGGCACCCCCTTTAACGTGCAAGCGGTTCACACGGATGAGAGTGAAGGAGACACCGCAAGGGCCTCGCCTGACGCAGCTCCTTTAGGAGATCCTGTAGACCCATCATAGAAAGAACGAGGGGTTGGCATGACAATTGACAGTCAGTCGTTGGTTGCTTCCGAGGGGCGATGAGGCACTGAAGGCTTGACGAGGTGGCGCCATGCGGGGCTGCCGCGGCCAGAGCTCAGCCATTCAGGTTTGTCAGCGTTGCAGGGACGGACCCATGCACAAGCGTCGTGCCGTTTGGGAGCAGCTTCGTCAGTTGGCATCAGTTGAGCGGGCAACTAGGTCAAACACATTAGCCGCGAAGGAGTGGATTCATTCAAATAGATGCTGGGAAGGCGGACATCACTGGGTCAGGCCCGAGTGACTTGGGGATGATGCAGCCCGAGGGGCTCCCCCAACAAGGTAAGCTAACAACATAAAATAAAAGGGATACATGCCACAGGGACGGACCCACGCGGCCTGGGAATAATGCAGCCCTGGGGGGCGCTCCCAGTTGGAAATGAAACTTGAAAGATGTCACCTGATGATGTTGAGGACAAAGGAGTGTTGGCGTAGCAGACTCGGTGGGCTGCGGAAGACGATCCTCATGAGCCCCTAGGCCCAGGGGCCTCGGGAGGCTCCGGAGGCGCTGGTGGCTCCTCGCGGACCATCTCCATCTCCGCCAGGGCTGCGGAACGCCTGGCCTCTTGAGCCTCCATGATGTCCCTCATGAGGCGCTGGTACGTGGCAGCCGCGTTCGGCAAGCCATAAGGCATGCGAACGTAGCTGTGGGGTGGACCTTCGCAGCGCCCCACTCGCGAGGGCCAGAGGCGCTCCAGAGAGGCGACTCGATTGAGCCCTGGTATGACAATGCAGACACGCAGCCCACCATCCTCGCCTAGATGGGGAGCCACAACTGGTAGGCGGCAGCCGCCTCTCATGACTCTTGACTCATGTAGCTCCTGAATGGCCTTGCTGACGAACTCCTGAGGGTCTGGCCCTCCTTGCCTTACTCCTTCTTGAGGGAAACGTGCTTCGAAACACGCCTCCATGTGGTGCCCAAGCGCCTCCCTCGTGACCTTAGCCAGGTCGGTGGCCCTCCAGGGGAGAGCCCCCGAGCCCTTCCTGAGGAGGGCGCCGGGCGCGCTTTCTTATGCGATGGAAGGAGGTTCCCCCTGGGCAGGCGCGAGCTCTAAGGGGCTTGCCTCCTGAGGGGCTGGGCCGGACGATGTCTTCTTCTTGGGGGCGGTCTCGGGAAGCCTCCTGCTTCCGCGATCCGGGTCTTCCTGCGATGCGGCCTGAAAGGCTCGTTCCAGGGAACACACCGCATCCTTCTCTTCATAGGGCACCGTGATGACTCCGCCACTTCCTGGCATCTTGAGGACGTTGTAGCCGTGGTGAGTTACGGCCATGAACTTGGCCAGCGCTGGGTACCCAAGGATGGCGTTGTACAGCAGGAGAATGTGAGCGACGTCGAAGTCGATGAGCTCGATGCGGTAGTTGTCGCGTGCCCCGAAGGTGACAGGGAGGCGGACCTGCCCAATCGAGACCGTGGAGCCGTCGGTGACTCCGGAGAAAGGCTTGGTTGGCTGAAGCTGGTTGTAGGGCGCTTGGAGATTGTTGAATGTTTCCACGGACAGGACGTTGAGCCCTGCCCCGCCATTGATGAGGGTCCTGGTGACCACCACGTTGCTGATGATTGGGGAACAAAGCATAGGGAGGACTCCGGCTGTGGCTGCACACTTGAGCTGATCTGCTGAGCTGAACGTGATGGCGCACACCGACCACTTGAGAGGGCGCGTGGCTTCGAGCTTGGGGAGGACTGCATTCACTTTGTGGGCGAACTGCTTGAAGATGCGTTGAGAGGCTGGGGCTTGAGCCCCGCCCAGGATGCAGGCGATCACGCGCGGCTCCTGGAAGCCCCCAGCCCCCTCGTCCTGATGGCGGTCCTCGTTTCTCCTTGGCTGCGGCGGCAGCAGAGGGGGGCCTGTGTTGCCTGGCAGGCGATCCTCGCGAGGCTGATCCCTCCAGTCTCCCTCGCGAGGCGGGTCTTGCCTGCGATCCTCACGAGGTCGATCGCTCCACCCTTGGCGCGGGCAGCGGTCTTCCCAGCGTCCTGTGTTCCTTCCTCCTCCTCGACCGTAGCCCCAGTCACCGTGGTCGGGGCGACGGTCGGTCCTTCCTTCTCGCACGACTCGGAGCTCTTGACAATCGTTGGTGTTGTGGGTGTGGAGGTCGTGGTACACACAGTACCGACTGCCCTTGGAAGATTCGGGCTGATCTCCGCCCCGCTTGGTGTCTGGTTCTACCGCGAGCACGGCAGCCCCCTTGCGCTTCACATCCTTGGCCTTGGGCTTCTTGTCTTCTGGGTCCGCGGCAGGCAGCTCGAGGAGGGAGAGACGCCCTTCTTCAGCCCTGGCGCACTTGGTTGCCAAGTTGAACAACTCCAAGGAAGTGCACAGGTCTTCATGCATCGCCAGCTCCTCCTTCATCTTGACGTCGTGCACGCCGTCGGAGAAGGCTGAGATGATGGCCTCCTCGGTCACCTTGGGAATCTTGAGGCGTGCGTTGTTGAAGCGCTGGATGTACTTCTGCAGGGTCTCTCCGGGTTGTTGCTTGATGCGGCGCATGTCGCTCACGGTGGGTGGCCGGTCGCGAGTACCTTAGAAGTTGGCGATGAAGCGGGTGCGCATCTCGTCTCAGGAGGAGATCGTGCCTGGAGCCAGGTTCAGGAGCCAGGTGCGGGCCCCGTCCTTGAGCGCCATGGGAAACTAGTTCGCCATGACATTCTCGTCTCTGTTGGCAGCTTCGATGCCCAACTCATAGAGCTGGAGGAACTCCGCAGGGTTGGCCGTGCTGTCGTAACGAGGAGGCAGGTCTGGCTTGAACTTGCCGGGCCACACGACGCTGCGTAGCTCAGTGGTGAAGGCACGGCAGCCTGCTATGGCCACGGGAGGCCTTGGGTGACGGAGAGCTTGGTCTTGCATGTCCCCACGCGCTGCGGCTGGGAGCAGCGCGGGGTCTTGACGTGCGGGAGCAGGAACATGGTCGCGACGTGCTGGAGCAGGGAGCGTCCGGGCAGCCTCTTGCAGGCGAGGGACTTCTTGGCAGCTCTGCTCTTACCGCGCTGGCACTTGACGGAGCGGGTTCCGCCCAGGGGCCACGCGCCTTGGAGCCATGGTGCCGTCTTGAGGAGGAGGCGGCTGGGGCGCCCCCGGAGTTTCGTCGCCCGCGTGGGGCGGGGTGCGGTGCAGCGGAACGGACAGCGCAGGAGAGCCCCCTACAGCGTGTACGAGCTCGGCGATGCGGTCGAGCCATTCTTCCTAGACGTCATCGATGGGACGGTAGCGCAGGAGCTCATTTGCCGCGATGAGCGCAGCTCGAGCCTCCATGGGTGCGCGGAGCGCGCGGGACGAAGAACCAGCTGGGATGAGCGAGGGAGTAGCGATGCGGCCGTCTTACCGCACGGACGGATGCTGAGACGACGCTTGCTGCTTGTCCCCCACCGGGCCGGTGGCGGCGTTGACGGCAGGTGACGCGGAACGGCGAGGACGCCCGCCGACAGGAGCCGTCTGGGCGACGCGGGAAGCGAGAGCGGCCCGGCGCTCGGCGCGGGCCCGACGAGTGTCAGACATGGACGTGATGGTCGGAGGAGAACGGGGTGGTGGAAGACGAATTCTGGCGCACCCCTACCTAGCGCGCCAAATGTCGGATTTCGGGTTCCGGCAGACCCTTGAGGTTCGAACACTGGGGTGCGCGCGGAGATTTCGCCTTCTACCTACCTGCACCCCTCCGCCTCGCTAAGATCTAAGCTATGGAAAGAACAGCACAAGAGACACAGGGTTTATACTGGTTCGGGCCACCGTTGTGGTGTAATACCCTACTCTAGTGTGTGGTGTGGTGGATTGCCTCTTGGGCTAATGATGATGAGCAATACAAGGAAGAACAGCCTCGCGAGGGTCTGTTCTTGGCTGGGGCGATGAACTGCTGGGAGGAGTTCAATCACCCTTCTCTCTCTGTTCTCTATTCTCTCTCCGATTTCGATCCGATCTCCGATCTCCGATCTCCCTACCCTGTGGGTGGCTAGTCCTATTTATAGGCAAAGGCCCTGGGCCTCTTCCCAAATATTGAGCGGGAAGGGCACCAACAATTGGCCATTTTGAAGGGGAACATCTGGTACACTTATCCTGACTAAAGTTGGTCCTCGCCTGCCAAAGGCTCTGGTGGTGACGCTGGCTTGGGCTCCACAATGACTTCCTCCCTGCCGTTGGACTAGTCTTGGTCTCATTGCACCGAAACGGGTGCCTTTGCTTGATGCTCTCGCCTGCGCTTGCTCCCTTTGCACCAAAGAGGAAAGGAGGACACTGCGCGGCTGGCGCCCGCCTGGCGCCTTTGGTCGTCATGGCTTGCGTCACGGGCACCTCGTGAGGTACCCCGCCTTGATCTCTCCGCCTCCTCATGAGCCAGCCTGATGAGGCCGTGCCTGAGGAAGCTCCGTGTCGTCCGCCCCGCAAGGCTTGGCCCCTTGCGAGGGTCTTGGGTCTGTGTTGATGAAGATGGGCCGTGCTGGGCCCCCTTTTGAGCCACGCCGCGGGCCGCAGGCAGGCAAGTCTGGGGACCCCTGTTCCCAGAACACCGACAAACAGCTCGGGCATTAGCAGCCACATACAGCAGTAACGGCTCTTTATCGATCGGGGCTCCAAGCAGAGGCGGTTCAACTAACTGCCTTGTTAGATCCTCAAACGCTTTATCAGCCACCTCGCTCCAGACAAAATCATCTGTTTGTTTAGCATCTGATATAAAGGAATAGCCTTCTCCCCAAGGCGACTGATAAACCGGCTCAAAGCCGCAATCCGGCCGGCCAAACATTGAACGTCATTGATACACGCCGGTTTAGCCAAAGATGTAATTCCTCAGATTTTTTCCGGATTAGCCTCAATGCCTCTGTTTGACACCAGAAAACCCAAGAGTTTGCCTGTCGGGACACCAAAGACTCACTTTTCCGGATTGAGCATCATCTTGTAAACCCGGAGGTTGTCAAAGGTTTATCTCAAATCATCTATCAATGTTTCCTCCTTCCTGGACTTTATCACAATATCATCCACATATGCATGAACATTGCGCCCAATCTTCTTATGAAGACAATTCTGAACACATCGTTGATAAGTCGCCTGGGCACTCTTGAGCTCAAAGGGCATGGAGACATAGCAGAAGGCTCCAAAGGGAGTTATGAAAGTTGTGTTCTCCTGGTCCTTAACTGCCACTTTGATCTGATGATAACCAGATTAAGCGTCCAGAAAACACAAACGGTCACAACCCTCTGTAGCATCAATGATCTGATCAATACGAGGGAGGGCAAAGGGGTCTGCAGGGCAAGCCTTGTTCAAGTCTGTGTAATCCACACACATACGCCAAGTGCCGTTTTTCTTAAGAACCAGCACCGGATGAGCCAACCACTCCGGGTGAAAGACGTCCATGATAAACCCTGCGGCCACAAACCAAGCTACCTCTTCACCAATAGCCTTGCGCCTTTCTTCATTAAAGCGGCGGAGAAACTGCCGGACCGGTTTAAACTTAGGATCAATGTTAAGTGTGTGCTCAACGAGTTCCCTCGGTACACCTGGCATGTCAGAAGGTTTCCATACCAAGATGTACCAGTTCTCACGGATGAACTCGATGAGCGCGCTATCCTATTTGGGATCCAGGTTAGCGCTGATGCTGAATTGCTTGGATGAATCGCCAGGAAAAAAATCAACCATCTTAGTAGCTATGGCCGATTTAAATTTCAACGCCGGATCGTGTTCCGTAGTTGGCTTTTTCAAAGAGGTCATATCTGCCGGATCAACTTGGTCTTTATAAAACTTCAGCTCCTCCATGGCACAAACCGACTCAGCATAAGCCGCATCACCTTCCTCACATTCCAAAGCGATCTTCCTGCTTCCGTGTACTATGATGGTCCCCTTATAACCTGGCATTTTAAGATGTAGATAAACATAACACGGCCTTGCCATGAACTTAGCATAAGCCGGTCGCCCAAACAAAGCGTGATACGGACTTTTGATTTTCACCACCTCAAAAGTCAATGTTTCTGATCTTGAATCATGGTCATCTCCAAGGCTATCTTGCCCACAGGATATGCAGACTTGCCAGGCACCACACCATGGAAAAAGGTGTTTGACGGTTTAAGATTCTTATCTGTCAACCCCATACGACGGAAGGTATCATAATATAGAATGTTGATACTACTTCCCCCATCCATGAGTACCTTAGTGAACTTATATCCGCCAACTTGAGGGGCCACCACTAAACCCAGATGACCCGGATTGTCAACCCGGGGGGTGATCCTCTCTACTCCACAAAATGGATTGCTTAGACCAGCGCAAATACTGAGGCGCCGCCAGTTCAACAAAGTTGACTGCCCTCTTGTGAAGCTTCTGATCACGCTTACACAAGCTAGTGGTGAAGACATGATATTGCCCACTATTTAGCTGCTAAAGGATTGCTCTGATAACCCGACTACTACTGCTGCTGGTTCCCCTGATGGTTGTAACCTCCCTGGTTGCCATGGTTCCCTTGATTGCTGTGTCCGGTTTGATTGCCCTGAAATCCTAAACCGGAGCTGCCGCCTCCGTAACCCGGCCCGTGGAAACCACCTCCTGAACCGCCGGGCGGGCCATTATCGTACTGAAACATATTGGAGTTTTTGAAATCTCGCATGATATAACAATCCTTCCAAAGATGCGATGCTGGCTTCTCCTTTGATCCATGCTTTGGACAGGGCTGATTTAACAAGTGCTCCAAATTGGGGGCCTGAACCTCCGCCCCTCTGGGGCTGCTTACCCTTACGATGCTGACCATTCTCCTGAGCATTGGTGTTAGCCACAAAGTCCAAACTGTTGTCGGCTTTGCGTTTACCATTGTTCCCATGGCCTGCCGGATTATGCTGCTAACCCTTGGTGTTGCCGTTCTATTTCCCTTTCGCCGTTTTGTCCTCCTTTGAGTCAGGGTCTTTGGTATTATCTGAATCAGCATACTTAACCAAAGCGGCCATAAGCGTTGACATATCATTGCAGTGACGTTTGAGCCTTCCTAACTTCTGTTTGAGCGGCAGAAAATGGCAATTGCCCTCCAACATTAGCACTGTGGTATCTGCATTGATACGATCTGATGAATGCAAAATAGCTGAGACCCGCTTTACCCAATGGGTCGTGGACTCCCCATCCTCTTGGACACAAGCGGCCAGATCCACAATTGACATGGGATGCTTACAAGTATCTTTGAAGTTTTGGATAAACCGGTGCTTCAGTTCAGCCCATGATCCAACAGAGTTAGTTGGTAAGCTCTTCAACCAAGTACGAGTTGTTCCTTCCAACATCATGGTGAAGTATTCAGCACATACTGCTTCATCCACATCTAACATCTCCATTGCCATCTCATAGCTTTCAACCCATGCCTCTGGTTGCAGATCGGCGGTGTAATTGGGTACCTTACAAGGTCCTTTGAAGTCCTTGGGCAGTCTCACATTACGCAAAGCGGGGGTGAGACATGGCACCCCTAAGGAACTGAACACCACACCTGGCTCTACTGAAGCGGTAGGGTGAACCGGAGTAGGTTGACGGGCTCCGTGCAGAGCTGCTAACTCGGCCTCTCGGCATGCGCGACCATGATCCACCACACCCTGCGCATTAGCACCTTCCCCTGCCGGGTTGTGCCCTCGTGGCGAGTTACGGCAACGTGCACTGCTTGACACGGCTGGTTCATCCTCAACGTGCCTGCTGTAGCTCCGGCTTGGACGGGGGGTGGAATGAATCCTCTCACGACTGTGTGAATATGCCTGTTGCTGGTTTAGAGCGGTCTGAAGGAGATCTCTGGCCCATCGTGCCTCAATTGCAACTAGTGATTCGTCGTCGGTTGGGAGGGCGACTAACCGTGAAGCGGCGGCCACTATGTTGTCCAATGGGTTGGAGTAATGTCCAGGGGGTGTTGGAATATACTGTGGCACAATGTTATTCTGACGAGGCGGGTCCATCGTGCGTGGCTGAACCGGCGCTCCTGTTCCTGGCGCCTCCGTCCGGGTTACTATTGGCTGGTTACTCGTTCCTACCCCTGGTGTATTGAAGAGATTTCTTGGCTCATAACTCAGCGGGAGATGCTATCGGTATCTTCTTCTCATGACTTCTTCTTAAGCATTCTGATCCAGCCTAAGCCGGTAGGCCTGTGCTTCCAACTCGGCCCGTTCTGTAGCCATCCTAGCATTCTCTGCTGCTAGGTCCGCTTTATCCTGAGTTATCTGATCCTTTACCTTTGCGATCTCCACGTTGTGCTGATCCCGGGCTGCTGCATCCACCTCTGCGGCCATCAATGTTGCCAAAGCATCGAACAAGTCAGACAGAACTTGAGCTGGAGGTGGCGCAGAGCCCCCTGCCCCCGCCGGCGTGGTTGTTGCCAAACTGGAGAGCATTGCTGCGGCGGTCAATGAGTGGGGCGCTGATTGTGTACCGGCCATGAAGATAGCATCCCGGTTTGGTAGATCAGGAGAGTCCGGAATACTGTTGCCCTCGGAGCCTCCGCTATCTGGCCATCCTGCAACTAATAGAGTGATTCGGTCTCTCCAGAAGACTCGTCGTCGAAGCAGACAACGGTTTCTCCATCGTATGCCGGTCCGTCCTCATATTCTGCTCCATGGATGACACCTACGAAAACACGCTTTGCCATGGGCTGAACCAGTGGAGGGCTTGCACACTGAGCCGTCTCGATGATGCCAGTGCAGGTGTCCGGCTCAGGGCCCGGTTCGCCGATCCTGCCGATGAAGACGTCAATCCCACCAAAGGGGACCCGATACCTGTATTCGATTGAATAGGCCTCGGGGCCCCATCCTGCGTTGTCGATGTAGAGCTTGCCGTGACGACTCTTCGTCATCCGGCCCACAGCGTATCCCTTGAGTCCAACGAAGCTGCCCTTTAAGAACTCGAAACCATCGTGCGATAGCCCCACGGTGAGCGCCAACTGTCGTGGGTTTGTCACGGCAGATGTCCTTGTGAAAGGACTTAGTCGTGGAGCCATCGCAACAGGTTAGCTTAAAGGGGTTAAACCGGACAAGGGGACACGGGGGGTTTATACTAGTTCGGCCCCTTCGGTGAAGGTAAAAGCCTACGTCTAGTTGTGATTGGTATTGCTAGGGTTTCGAAGGCCAGGGAGAGAATCCGCTTTGACTGGCTCTCGAGTTGTTGTCCGTCCCTCTAAACCGCTGTCGGGTCGTCCCTTTATATACATAGGTCGACGCCCACCGGTTTACACAGTCCCGATGCCGGATCATAAACGTGTTCGGTTCCGTCTCTATTCTTCCTATCTTACAATGCAAGTTACATAATAAGGTCGATTTACATCTACAGGACTTAATTCACCTCTGGGCCTTGGGCCTTCATAAAGCGCCATCATTCTTACGTCTTCATGGGCTTCCAATATTCATAAAGTTAATCTGGCTACTCCTGGCCGGTTTTATGTCCAGTAGTAATATCCCCAACAAGTGCTCATATCAACCCCTCGGTATTTGATACCGGTTCAGTTGCTAAGAATCATACTGATGGACTACAGGCGGGGTTTTGGGTCTCTTTCATGGGAAAACGCGGTTCAAGGAGCTGCGCACGGGGGGAGGTGAAGGAAATATGCCCTAGAGGCAATAATAAAGTTGTTTTTTATATTTCCTTATATCATGATAAATGTTTATTATTCATGCTAGAATTGTATTAACCGGAAACTTGATACATTTGTGGATACATAGACAAAACACAGTGTCCCTAGTAAGCATCTACTAGACTAGCTCTTTAATTAAAGATGGTTAAGTTTCCTAACCAAAGACATGTGTTGTCATTTGATGAACGGGATCACATCATTAGAAGAATGATGTGATGGACAAGACCCATCCGTTAGCTTAGGCCAAATAGGAGGAGAAGGAAAGGAATGGAAGGGAGAAGGAAAGGGGAGGATTCGGCCTCCCCCTTGCCTTCCCCTCCTCCCTCTCTTTCCTTCCCCCTCCGATGGATATGGAAGGGGGAGGCCGACTTGGAGGAGGCTCCAAGTAGGATTACTCCTACTTGCAGTGCCCTTTGTAGCCCCTCTCCCTCTCCCACCTATATATATGTGGGGGGGCACCGCTTGAACACACAACATTGATTCCTAGCCGTGTGCGGCACCCCCCTCCATAGTTTACGCCTCCGGTCATATTGTCGTAGTTCTTAGGCGAAGCCCAGCGCGGATCACTTCACCATCACCATCACCACATCGTCGTGCTGAAGAAATTCTCCCTCGACACTTTGCTGGATCAAGAGTTTGAGGGACGTAATCGAGCTGAACGTGTGCAGAACTCGGAGGTGTCGCACGTTCGGTGCTTGATCGGTCGGAGCTAGAAGAAGTTGGACTACATCAACCACGTTATCAAACGCTTCCGCTTTCTGTCTACGAGCGTACGTAGACACACTCTCCCCCTCGTTTCTATGCATCTCCTATATAGATCTTGCATGAGCGTAGGAATTTTTTTGAAATTGCATGCTGCATTTCCCAACTCTGGTATCGGAGCCAGGTCTATGCGTAGATGATATGCACGAGTAGAACACAAAGAATTGTGGGGGGTGATCGTCATACTTCTCACCACCAATGTCTTATTTTGATTCGGCGGTATTGTTGGATGAAGCGGCCCGGACCAACCTTACATGAGGACGTTCATGAGACCGGTTCCACCGACAGATATGCAACTAGTTTTGCATAAAGGTGGCTGGCGGGTGTTTTTGTTTCTCCTACTTTAGTTGAATCGAATTTGACTGCGGCCAGTCCTTGTAGAAGTTTAAAATCAGCAAACTTGATAAATCACCATTGTGGTTTTGATGTATAGGTAAGAACGGTTCTTGCTAGAAGCCCATAGCAGCCACATAAAACTTGCATCAGCAAAGTAGAGGATGTCTAACTTGTTTTTGTAGGGCATGTTGTGATGTGATATGGTCAAGACATGATGTGATATACGTTGTTGTATGAGGTGATCATGTTTTGTAAAATTTATCAGCAACCGGCAGGAGCCTTATGGTTGTATCTTTATTGTATGAAATGCAAACGCCATGTAATTGCTTTACTTTATCACTATGTGTTAGAGATAATTGTAGAAGCAATAGATGGTGAGACGACCACGATGCTACGATGGAGGTCATGACGGTGCTTTGGAGATGGAGATCAAAGGCACAAGATGATGATGGCCATATCATGTCACATGTTTTGATTGCATGTGATGTTTATCTTTTATGCGTCTTATTTTGCTTAGTACGGCGGTAGCATTATAAGATGATCCATTACTAAAATTTCAAGGTATAAGTGTTCTCCCTGAGTATGCACCGTTGTGATAGTTCATCGTGCTGAGACACCACGTGATGATCGGGTGTGATAAGCTCTACGTTCACATACAACGGGTGCAAGACAGTTTTGCACATGAGGAATACTCGGGTTAAACATGACAAGCCTAGAATGTATATACATGGCTTCAGAACACTGGAGACCGAAAGGTCGAACGTGAATCATATAGTATATATGATCAACATAGAGATGTTCACCATTGAAGACTACTCCATCTCACATGATGATCGGACATGGTTTAGTTCATTTGGATCACGTAATCATTTAGATGACTCGAGGGATGTCTATCTAAGTGGGAGTTCTTAAGTAATATGATTAATTAAACTTAATTTATCATGCTGATAGTATTAGCATATCTATGTTGTAGATCAATAGCTCGTGTTTAGCTCCCCGGTTTTATTTTTGATATGTTCCTAGAGAAAACTAAGTTGAAAGACAATAGTAGCAATGATTCGGAGTGAGTCCGTGATCGGAGGATTATCCTCGTTGTTGCACAGAAGAAATATGTCCTTGATGCACCACTAGGTGACAGACCAATTACAGGAGCAGATGCAGACGCTATGAACGTTTGACAAGCTCGGTATGATGACAACTTGTTAGTTTAGTGCACCATGCTTTATGGCTTAGAACCAGGACTTCAAGAACGTTTTCAATTCCACGGAGCATTTAAGATGTTCCAAGAGTTGAAATTGGTATTTTAGACTCACACCCATGTCGAGAGGTAAGAGACCTTTGACAAGTACTTTGCCTACAAGATGGAGGAGAATGGCTCAGCCAGTGAGCATGTACTCAGAATGTCTGGGTAGTACAATCGCTTGAATCAAGTGGGAGTTAATCTTCCAGATAAGATAGTGATTGACAGAGTTCTCTAGTCACTATCACCAAGTTACTAGATCTTCGTGATGAACTATAATATGCAAGGGATGACGAAAACAATTCCCAAGCTCTTCGCGATGCTGAAATCAGCGAATGTAGACATCAAGAAATATCATCAAGTGTTGATGGTTAACAAGACCACTAGTTTCAAGAAAAGGGGAAAGGGAAAGAAAGGGAAACTTCAAAAAGAATCTGAGTGCTTCTACTACAAATAAAATGGTCACTGGAAGTGGAACTGCCCTAGATACTTGGCGGATAAGAAGGATGGCAAAGTGAACAAAGGTATATTTGATATACATGTTATTAATGCGTACTTTACTAGTGTTTATATCAACCCCTCGGTATTTTATACTGGTTCAGTTGCTAAGAAACATACTGATGGACTACATGCAGGGTTTTGGCTCTCTTTCTTGGGAAAAGGCGGTTCAAGGAGCTGCGCGTGGGGGGAGGTGAAGGAAATATGCCCTAGAGGCAATAATAAAATTGTTACTTATATTTACTTGTATCATGATAAATGTTTATTATTCATACTAGAATTGTACTCCCTCCGTTCCAAATTACTCGTCGTGGTTTTAGTTCTTGAACTAAAACCACGACGAGTAATTTGGAACGGAGGGAGTATTAACCGGAAACTTGATACATGTGTGGATACATAGACAAAACACAGTGTCCCTAGTAAGCCTCTACTAGACTAGCTCGTTAATCAAAGATGGTTAAGTTTCCTAACCATAGACATGTGTTGTCATTTGATGAACGGGATCACATCATTAGAAGAATGATGTGATGGACAAGACCCATCCGTTAGCTTAGCATAATGATCGTTAAGTTTTATTGCTATTGCTTTCTTCATGACATATACATATTCCTTCGACTATGAGATTATGCAACTCCGAATAACAGAGGAATACCTTGTGTGCTATCAAATGTCACAACATAACTGGGTGACTATAAAGATGCTCTACAGGTATCTCTGAAGGTGTTTATTGGGTTGGCATAGATCGAGATTAGGATTTGTCACTCCGAGTATCGGAGAGGTATCTCTGGGCCCTCTCGGTAATGCACATCATGATAAGCCTTGCAAGTAATATGACTAATGAGTTAGTTGCAGGATGATGGATTATGGAACAAGTAAAGAGACTTGCCGGTAATGAGATTGAACTAGGTTTGAAGATACCGATGATCGAATCTCGGGCAAGTAACATACTGATGACAAAGGGAATAATGTATGTTGTCATTACGGTACGACCGATAAAGATATTCGTAGAATATGTGGGAGCTAATATGAGCATCCGGGTTCCATTGTTGGTTATTGACCGGAGAGGAGTCTCGATCATGTCTACATAGTTCTTGAACCCATAGGGTCCGCACGCTTAACGTTCGGTGACGATTTTGTATTATATGAGTTATGTGATTTGGTGACCGAATGTTGTTCAGAGTCCCGGATGAGATCACGGACATGACGAGGAGTCTCAAAATGGTCGATAAGTAAAGATTCATATATAGGACGATAGTATTCGGACATCGGAAGTGTTCTGGGGGTACCGGGTACGTATCGGGTCACCGGAAGGGGTTCTGGGCAACCCCTGGCAAGCTATATGGGCCTAATGGGCCAAGAGTTGGATAGACCAGCCCCAAAAGGGGCTGGTGCACCCCCTTTAGACCAAATAGGAGGAGAAGGAAAGGAAGGGAAGGGAGAAGGAAAGGGGAGGATTCAGCCTCTCCCTTTCCTTCCCCTCCTCCCTCTCTTTCCTTCCCCCTCCGATGGATATGGAAGGGAGGAGGCCGACTTGGAGGAGGTGCCAAGTAGGATTACTCCTACTTGGAGCGCCCTTTGCAGACCCTCTCCCTATCCCACCTATACATATGTGGGGGGGCACTGCTAGAACACACAACATTGATTCCTGGCCGTGTGCGGCGCCCCCCTCCACAGTTTACGCCTCCGGTCATATTGTCGTCGTGCTTAGGCGAACCCCTGTGTGGATCACTTCACCATCACCGTCACCATGCCGTCGTGCTGACGAAACTCTCCCTCGACACTTTGCTGGATCAAGAGTTCGAGGGACGTCATCGAGCTGAACGTGTGCAGAACTCGGAGGTGACGTACGTTCGGTGCTTGATCGGTCGGAGTGAGAAGAAGTTCGACTACATCAACCGCATTGTCAAACGCTTCCGTTTTCGGTCTACGAAGGTGCGTGGACACACTCTCCCCCTCTCTTTGCTATGAATCTCCTAGATAGATCTTGCGTGAGCGTTGGAAATTTTGAAATTGCATACTACGTTCCCCGACAGGAGGACCACCTTGGAGTACCAGCAAAAGAACTCTCAAGAAGCTAATACCATACATGTGGTCTTCTCAGGTTGGCAAGATGTGTTGGACCAGACCTTCTGAAAGTATGTTGGCCTTTCTGCGAGTGTTTTCCTGGGTGTTGTAACGCCCCGAGACCGATGCGCCAGGTGTCTTCCAGTTATTCGATGTTGTTGCCTTGTCATTCGCTTGCGTGTTGCATCTTGCCATGTCATCATCCGCATTGCATCTGCATGTTTTTGAAAACTTGCATCCGTCCCGGTCTCCTCGTTCCTTCTGTTGTCCGTTCTGAGCCCAGACACACTTGCACGCGCCCGCGGCACCTCCAAGATATTATTTTTATAAGTGGCCGGATAATGTTCTCAGAATGAGATGAAAGTTGGCGTGTGGTCTTATTATAGTGTAGATAGACCGCGTGTCAAGTTTCATCGCATTCGGAGTTCGTCTGATAGCCCAATCGTTAAACTATAGCGGCACTATAGACGGTCTATCGTCGGATGTTTTCGGTCTCCGAAAACAGTCGCCGGGCCTCTCCTCTTCTCTCTTCTCAGCCCTTTGCCTTCTGCACTACCTCTCACCGCCAGGCCCGACCTAACCTCTCTCGTCAGCCCGCGGACCTCCTCCCGCACGCGTCCAAAATCTGTCCCGGACCCGACCCGGACAGTCATTACTGCTGTGTCCGGATCAACCCCAAACATCTACAAAACATCACCGTTTTCTTATTTGGGATCCCTAGCATATTTTTCCCGACCGTCCAATTTTAATCGGAGGGACGAGATAGCCCCTAATCTAACCCACTCACTATATAAACTAGATCAACCCTAAATCCTAGGCAGTTTGTCCCTTCCAACCATCCCATCCGCCACCACTCTCCTTGTTTTCAACGCCGGCCAATCCCCACTGTTTTCAATCGATCCATCCATCCTACTGCATCTCCCAGCGCCACCTCCTCGATCCCCTTGCCTGCGAGCCACACCACCTCCACCAGCACTCCCATCGGTCCACCTCCCCCGTGCACCCTGGCTCCTGCCTCCATCGCCTCTGGTTGCCTCGCTAGAGCAAGATCCACTGGAGACCAGAGCCACTTCGTGTCGCGGCTTCCTCCTTTTTCTTCTCGAGCCCGCAGCAACAGCAACCCCGAGCACCCCAGCACCAGTAGTAGTCGACCCCGCGGCCAAGTCCCTCGTGCCCGGGTGTCTCTGTCGACCCTGCCGTCGGTCGGCGACCTCGTCAGCCGGAGCTCGCCTTCGCCGGCAGTAGCAGCAGCAGGTCACCGCGCCTCCTTCCCTTCCCTCTCTCTCTCTCTCGCTCTACATCTGATGCTCCTGACCCCGCCATCTCTTGCCCCAGGAGATCGATCCCAGAGCCTGTCCTCGAGGCCGTTGCCCCAGCTGATGACCAGGCGCCTCCTTCTGAGCCTCTTCACTCCGCGTCGGTGACCCTCTCCTCCCTGCATGTCCTTTTTCTTTCCTTTTTCCAATTCTTCTCTGAACCTCACCTCTCTTTGTCTCTTTCCTCCGGCTGACAGGAACCCCATGGCCGTCCCCGACCTCCTCTTCGCCGGGCCCCCGCCCGAACCTGGCCTGGATCCATCACTGTGGGCATTTTCCTCACCATCTCCGTTCATCGCATTTCCCGCCCCCTGCCGGACCTCCCCTGCCTCGCCCCAAGCAGTCGCCGTGCCATGCCCCTCTGCCTCACCTCTGTTTCTTTCGAAGGAGGTAGATGACGCGTCCAGCCGCCTCACATTGACCCGCCAGCGCCAAGGCCCAGCATCGCACCCATGGCCCAGCGTGCCTCCTTGCCATCTCCACCGAGGTCGCGCTTGTCTTCCTCGCGGGCCACAAGCCACGGCCGGCCCAGCTTCCCTCCAAGGCTAGCGCCTGCACCACCTGGGTTTGGCCCATGGTGAGCCTCCATATTTCCTATAGCTCTAGTCTGGCCCAGTTCCAGCAGATTCGGCCCATCTCTTTTTTTCCTCTCTGCGATTTTAGCTAATAATCCACAGCTTACAGTTTTGCAGAAAAGACCTTCATGATCATGCATTTAATAAATCCACAACCGTGCATCGGAATTAAACAAACTTAATATGAAACTTGCTTAGAATTTCATCTAGTTTAATAATAAGCAACTTTCATCTATGTTTAAAATGTTTAAAATGAGGTTTGATTAAATTTTCTCCTATGCCATGCTAAAATGACTTAATTCATAACTAAATAACCGTAGCTCGGTTTCTAATAAACTTTATATGTAAATGGGGTAGAATTTTGCCTAGTTTAAAATGGTGGCATCACTTTGCATGTTTAAAAACTATAAAATTTGGTTTAGGGAAGAACAGTACCAAACCATAAAATATGCACATGAGGATTTTCCGGACTTGTTGTTTTGTCGTTCCGGCCTCTTTTAAACTTGCCTAGATAGGTAGTTTTGTTTTGCTTCACCCCTTGCCATGGTAATCAACATTTAATATTGTTGGGTACATAAACGAGATCGAACTAAATAACTTGTCGTGGTGTTTCGTCAATATGCAACTCGTTGCATATTGAGGTCCACTTAATTTGTAGGGTTGCTTGTGCACTTTGCCATGCCATGCTTCATTAAACCGGACATGCATCATACTTGATTGTGCATCATGCCATGTTCATGTCGTGGTTGTTTACTATGTTGTTTGCTTTCTTTCCGGTGTACTTCTTCTCGGTAATCCGGTAACGTCGTGTTTGTGAGGATCCGTTGGCTACGTCCGTTTGTCTTTTTCATGGACTCGTTCTTCTTCCTTGCGGGATTTCAGGCAAGATGACCATACCCTCGAAATCACGTATATCTTTGCTTGCTAGTTGCTCGCTATTTTGCTATGCCTATGTCGCGATACCTACCACTTGCTTATCATGCCTCCTATATTGTTGAGCCAAGCCTCTAACCCACTATGTCCTAGCAAACCGTTGTTTGGCTATGTTACCGCTTTGCTCAGCCCCTCTTATAGCGTTGTTAGTTGCAGGTGAAGATTGGAGCTTGTTCCATGTTGGAACATGGATATTTTGTTGGGATATCACAATACCTCTTATCTAATTAATGCATCTATATACTTGGTAAAGGGTGGAAGGCTCAGCCTTATGCCTGGTGTTTTGTTCCACTCTTGCCGCCCTAGTTTCCGTCATATCGGTGTTATGTTCCCGGATTTTGCGTTCCTTACGCGGTTGGGTTATAATGGGAACCCCTTGATAGTTCGCCTTGAATAAAACTCCTCCAGAAATGCCCAACCTTGGTTTTACCATTCGCCACCTAGCCTTTTCTTTCCCTTGGGTTGTGCAGACTCAAGGGTCATCTTTATTTTA
>NC_041386.1:459610828-459648540 GCF_002162155.2 Triticum dicoccoides | reverse complement strand
GGGGAAACTCGAGGGCTGGTTTTAGTTGTACGGATTGCTCATCTGAGTGTGCCCTGAGAACGAGATATGTGCAGCTCCTATCGGGATTTGTTGGCACATTCGGGCGGTGTTGCTGGACTTGTTTTACCATTGTCGAGGATGTCTTGTAACCTGGATGCCGAGCCTGATCGGATTGTCTTGGGAGAAGGAATATCCTTCGTTGACCGTGAGAGCTTGTGATGGGCTAAGTTGGGACACCCCTGCAGGGATTTGAACTTTCGAAAGCCGTGCCCGCAGTTATGGGCAGATGGGAATTTGTTAATGTTTGGTTGTAGAAAACATGAAGTTGACCTTAATTAAAATACATCAACCGCATGTGTAACCGTGATGGTCTCTTCTCGGTGGAGTCCGGGAAGTGAACACGGTGTTGGAGTTATGCTTGACGTAGGTTGTTTCTAGGATCACTTCTTGATCATAGTTGTTCGACCGTGCTTTTGCCTTCTCTTCTCGCTCTCATTTGCGTATGTTAGCCACCAAATATGCTAGTCGCTTGCTGCAGCTCCACCTCATACCTTTTACCTTACCCATAAGCTTAAATAGTCTTGACCGCGAGGCTGTGAGATTGCTGAGTCCCCGTGACTCACAGATACTTCCAAAACCAGTTTGCAGGTGCCGATGTTACCGAGCAGGTGACGCAACCAAGCTCAAGGAGGAGCTCGATGAAGATCTTGTCCTTTGTGTTGTTTCGTTCTAGTTGATCAGTAGTGGAGCCTAGTTGGGGTCGATCGGGGATCTATGTAACATTTGGGGTAGTCTTCTTTTATTTTGGCTCCGTAGTCGGGCCTTGTTTGTAACTGGTTGATGTAATGCTTTATTCATGTAATTGTGTGAAGTGGCGATTGTAAGCCAACTATGTATCTCTTCCCCTTATATATTACATGGGTTGTTTGCGAAGATTACCTCACTTGCAACATTGCTTTCAATGCGGTTATGCCTCTAAGTCGTGCTTCGACACGTGGGAGATATAGCCGCATCGAGGGCGTGACAAGTTGGTAATCAGAGCCTTCCCCGACCTTAGGAGCCCCCTGCTTGATCGAATCGCTGGCGTTATTTAGTCTAGAAATGTTTTGAGTCATTTAGGAATTATATATATCGGAGAGTTAGGACTTCTTTTTACTCCTCAGTCTCCTCGTCGCTCTGGTGAGGCATCCTGATGTAGAGTTTTGACTCTTCTCTTCTCAAATTTCACTAAAAAAATTTAGGATCACGTGGGTATCTTGGAATCGTTCCGATGGTTTTGTGACGAGAACATTGTTCTTGGTGCCTCCTATCATTTAGGGGTTGTGGCAGTGTCCCGGGGAGTTGAGCTCCGAGGTGTTGTCATCACAATTTTAGTGTTGCAGTTCTGGAATACCTGAGATTAGTTTCGCCGACATAGAAAAACTCTTTTATGCAGTTGTTGGTGAGATAACCTCGACGCCACCCAGTACTGGGGCGGGAGTTCGGGAGTATTGCCATAATCGTATAACGGATGCTTTTCGAAGGCTGAGGTAACGATTTCTGAAGGTTTCTTGGTTATGTGTTGAAGGATGGATACAACTGGATGTAGGATTTGCTAGTTTTGGGTGAGATATTATGCTTCCCCTGTATCCCCAACACCTGATTGCATAACCGGAAAATTTCGAGAGTTTATAGTGGGAATTCAAGTAGCTCTTAGGATATCTTTCCGACAGATGTATGATATGAAATTGGGGTTCGACGTCTAGTGGTCCGCCTATCCACGGTTGGTTTTACAGTGGTCTCATTGTGTCTTAAAGAGTCCTTGGCTATGCCGACTCGGGGACGCTTCGTGTGTCATGTGCATTGCCTTGTACATGATGGTGCTGTACGATCGAGCCCGTGTAGGCCCCACCACGAAAACTTCGGACGAAATCTCTATCATATGTTTGTTCCGGCTTATTCTGCAAGCCAATCCTTTGTTTTGTTTTGAGTTGTGGTATTCGAGTTGCTTCGAAGTCAAATGTTGATTCCATACCTTCCCTAAGTGGTGTTCTCATACTCCGATGTGAACACTAATCCTTCATGATAATCGAGATTGCCATGTCAATCCTTTTTCAACCGGCGTGTCTCTCTTCAAGTGAATCCGATCGTTTTCAACATCCGCTAGATCAAGTATCAGTTCTTATAAACGGTGTTTGTTTCATCCGTCTCCAAGTTGCCTTTGTTTTCCTGCCCACCCACCCTTTTTCCTCAAGGACTCAGACGTCTTAATCAAGCATCCGTCTTATGGATATGAAGTCTCTCCATTCTTTTTCGTCAATGTTCTTACCCGGTGGTTCTTGTGAAGATGCTCTACACGTTCACCATCTTTCATTTTTTTCTTCTCCGGTGGACCAAAGTTAAGCTTTGTGATCATATCCCTTTTCCTCATTTCTAATACCTTCTCATGCCGGTGCTCATCATATTCAGTCATTTCTCGCTATTCAATTATTCTGGAGTGCTGAAGATATCTCGATAGGGTCGTCTTTTCCTTCAAGATCCGTTCAAACCTATTCCGAGGTTGTTATCTCATTCAAGCCATTTTATTTAACCAGTGCAATCTCTCTTTTCAAGCAATCGTTTCAAAGGTGTTTCTTCTTAGTGGGCCCTAACCCACAGGTCTTTTCCCAGCTTACCTGACTCTTCTTATTTTCCCGGAGCTATCCAAATTTCTTTTCGAAGTGTGATGCAAGAATGAATTTTCATCAGTCAGAGGGTTTCTCCAAGATCTTTCAAATTCTTTTCATCGTTGGTTCAACTTTTCCAATTTTTATTCCGGAGTACCTCTATAATTCATGGTGGTGTTTCTCTTTGCCATTCTCAACTTTTGAAGACCGAAGAAGAATTTTTCCTCCATATCTTGTTCCATTCTCTTCAAGATTCATGATTCTAGCTTGTTGTCATCCTCTCATAATTGTATTCAATTGGGAGATATTCTTTTCAACCATCCGGAGCATTTCATGAGTTGTTTCCATTTCTTTCCTCCGAAGGCCATCTTTTCAAATTTATTCATTCTCAGCTTTTAGTTCTCTTTCTCCAAATCTTACCGATGCATGGTTCAAATATCCTCTAATCAGCTCATGATCTCTTCGTGCTCATGTAGCTAAATCCCTGCAAGTTTCTCCATTCGTTCTCTAATTCTTCTCGGTGTTTCTTTATCTTTTCTTCAATCGTTTTCAATTCTTATGGTGGTTCATTCAAGAATTCTCTTCCGTTGCTATTCTAATTATTCATTCGTTGTCCCCAAATCCTACCAGTGGTTCGTTGAAGACCTTCTCAAGTTGGCGCCATATCTCTCTTAATCTTTTCTACGAGAATAAGTAATATGCCAAATCCGTTGATTGTCATCAATTTAATTGGTGAAGGATAAGCATAATGTAATTCTTATTCTTGTTTCATCGAGTGAACTCAATTCCCTATTCCGGAGGTTCATAAAAAATTCTTGGTTTCAATAGCTCATCTTTCTTTTCCAGAGTTCCAAGCTCTCGCAATTATATCATCACGGAGATACTCTTAAAGCATTACAAGGTTTCACCTTGTGTTTTCAACTTCCCTTTCTTCTTGTTATCCTTTTGTTACCGGAGTTCTTCACGGAGGTTCTACATGATGGTTCATCTATGATTTAATTCATTCTCGAAGTGTTCATTGAGATTCTTTTCTAAGGAGCTCAAGCATTCTTCATCTTGCAATCCGGAGTGCAATTCTTCCTTCCGTATCATTGGAGGTGGTATTATGTCATTCTTGATATTTTGAGTCATGTTTCATGATTCACAGGTTGTTAACAATGAGATATATTAAATCCATCACCCTCTTTGTTAGAGTTATCTTGTGTCTTGTTTATGGTGCTCATAAATGACCCAAGTTCTTCGTTTATCCTTCCGGCAAAATAAGTTTCTTGTCTCCTTGTTCATATCAATCCAATCTTATTTCCATTTATGGTAGGTTTTCACCTCAAGTTCTTGAGATGTTTTCCATAAGCCCTCAACAAGCCTGTTCTTTCGTTGTTGATTTCCCAACAACTCTGTTAAATCCTTCTTTTTATGGATGCTCTCTCAAATTCATTTGAGGTAGAACATGTTGTTTTCTTCTCTGTTCTTTTCATTGCATTCTTTCATTTGTTCCGGAGGCATTGTGATGTTGCTCTCTTCGACCCATCATCTTGTTTTGTCAAGATCATGTCTAGTTCCTTCCATTTTCAGGCGGAGTGCTGTACAAATTATATCATTCTTATTCCTTCCCTATCTTGTTTTAACCGGAGTATTGTGCCTCTTTGCTCAAGTTCTTTTCGCCTTATCAAGCTTTGCATCTCTTTTCAACCAGAGTGTTGTCCGAATTTGTTTCTTCCTTATTACTCTTCCCTACCGGAGTGCTTTCAACTTTGTTCTTCCTCGTTCCTCTTTCCTAACGGAGTGCTTTCAACTTCGCTCATCTCTGTTATATTTTTTCTCGAAATTGCTTAACCTTTTCAAGGTTCTTTGGTTTCACTCGTTTGTCAAAAAAGAAACTTAGTTTTTACCTCTTCTCTTTTCTCTTCCGTTTTCCCTCCGGTGCCATCCTAGATCTCGGGACGAGATCCTCTCGTAGTGGTGGAGTGTTGTAACGCCTCGAGACCGATGTGCCAGGTGTCTTCCAGTTATTCGATGTTGTTGCCTTGTCATTCGCTTGCGTGTTGCATCTTGCCATGTCATCATCCGCATTGCATCTGCATGTTTTCGAAAACTTGCATCCGTCCCGGTCTCCTCGTTCCTTCCGTTGTCCGTTCTGAGCCCAGACACACTTGCACGCGCCCGCGGCACCTCCAAGATATTATTTTTATAAGTGGCCGGATAATGTTCTCAGAATGAGATGAAAGTTGGCGTGTGGTCTTATTATAGTGTAGATAGACCGCTTGTCAAGTTTCATCGCATTCAGAGTTCGTCTGATAGCCCAATCGTTAAACTATAGCGGCATATAGCCGGTCTATCGTCGGACGTTTTCGGTCTCCAGAAACAGTCGCCAGGCCTCTCCTATTCTCTCTTCTCAGCCATTTGCCTTCTGCACTACCTCTCACCGCCAGGCCCGACCTAACCTCTCTCGTCAGCCCGCGGACCGCCTCCTGCACGCGTCCGAAATCTGTCCCGGACCCGACCCGGACAGTCGTTACCGCTGTGTCCGGATCAACCCCAAACATCTACAAAACATCACCGTTTTCTTATTTGGGATCCCTAGCATATTTTTCCCGACCGTCCAATTTTAATCGGAGGGACGAGATAGCCCCTAATCTAACCCACTCACTATATAAACTAGATCAACCCTAAATTCTAGGCAGTTTGTCCCTTCCATCCATCCCATCCGCCGCCACTCTCCTTGTTTTCAACGCCGGCCAATCCCCACTGTTATCAATCGATCCATCCATCCTACTGCATCTCCCAGCGCCACCTCCTCGATCCCCTTGCCTGCGAGCCACACCACCTCGACCAGCACTCCCATCGGTCCACCTCCCCCGCGCACCCTGGCTCCTGCCTCCGTCGCCTCCGGTTGCCTCGCTAGAGCAAGATCCTCTGGAGACCAGAGCCACTTCATGTCGCGGCTTCCTCCTTTTTCTTCTCAAGCCCGCAGCAACAGCAACCCCGAGCACCCCAGCACCAGTAGTAGTCGACCCCGCGGCCGAGTCCCTCATGCCCGGGTGTCTCTGTCGACCCTGCCGTCGGTCGGCGACCTCGTCAGCCGGAGCTCGCCTTCGCCGGCAGTAGCAGCAGCAGGTCACCGCACCTCCTTCCCTTCCCTCTCTCTCTCGCTCTACATCTGATGCTCCTGACCCCGCCATCTCTTGCCCCAGGAGATCGATCCCAGAGCCTGTCCTCGAGGCCGTTGCCCCAGCTGATGACCAGGCGCCTCCTTCTGAGCCTCTTCACGCCGCGCCGGTGACCCTCTCCTCCCTGCCTGTCCTTTTTCTTTCCTTTTTCCAATTCTTCTCTGAACCTCACCTCTCTTTGTCTCTTTCCTCCGGCTGACAGGAACCCCATGGCCGTCCCCGATCTCCTCTTCGCCGGGCCCCCGCCCGAACCTGGCCTGGATCCATCACTGTGGGCATTTTCCTCACCATCTCCGTCCACCGCATTTCCCGCCCCCTGCCGGACCTCCCCTACCTCGCCCCAAGCAGTCGTCGTGCCATGCCCCTCTGCCTCGCCTCTGTTTCTTTCGAAGGAGGTAGACGACGCGTCCAGCCGCCACACATTGACCCGCCAGCGCCAAGGCCCAGCATCGCGCCCATGGCCCAGCGTGCCTCCTTGCCATCTCCACCGAGGTCGCGCTTGTCTTCCTCGCGGGCCACAAGCCACGGCCGGCCCAGCTTCCCTCCAAGGCTAGCGCCTGCACCACCTGGGTTTGGCCCATGGTGAGCCTCCATATTTCCTATAGCTCTAGTCTGGCCCAGTTCCAGCAGATTCGGCCCATCTCTTTTTTTCCTATCTGCGATTTTAGCTAATAATCCACAGCTTACAGTTTTGCAGAAAGGACCTTCATGATCATGCATTTAATAAATCCACAACCGTGCATCGGAATTAAACAAACTTAATATGAAACTTGCTTAGAATTTCATCTAGTTTAATAATAAGAAACTTTCATCTATGTTTAAAATGTTTAAAATGAGGTTTGATTAAATTTTCTCCTATGCCATGCTAAAATGACTTAATTCATAACTAAATAACCGTAGCTCGGTTTCTAATAAACTATATATGTAAATGGGGTAGAATTTTGCCTAGTTTAACATGGTGGCATCACTTTGCATGTTTAACAACTATAAAATTTGGTTTAGGGAAGAACAGTACCAAACCTTAAAATATGCACATGAGGATTTTCCGGACTTGTTGTTTTGTCGTTCCGGCCTCTTTTAAACTTGCCTAGATAGGTAGTTTTGTTTTGCTTCACCCCTTGCCATGCTAATCAACATTTAATATTGTTGGGTACATAAACGAGATCGAACTAAATAACTTGTCGTGGTGTTTCGTCAATATGCAACTCGTTGCATATTGAGCTCCACTTAATTTGTAGGGTTGCTTGTGCACTTTGCCATGCCATGCTTCATTAAACCGGACATGCATCATACTTGATTGTGCATCATGCCATGTTCATGTCGTGGTTGTTTACTATGTTGTTTGCTTTCTTTCCGGTGTACTTCTTCTCGGTAATCCGGTAACATCGTGTTTGTGAGGATCCGTTGGCTATGTCTGTTTGTCTTTTTCATGGACTCGTTCTTCTTCCTTGCGGGATTTCAGGCAAGATGACCATACCCTCGAAATCACGTATATCTTTGCTTGCTAGTTGCTCGCTCTTTTGCTATGCCTATGTCGCGATACCTACCACTTGCTTATCATGCCTCCTATATTGTTGAGCCAAGCCTCTAACCCACTATGTCCTAGCAAACCATTGTTTGGCTATGTTACCGCTTTGCTCAGCCCCTCTTATAGCGTTGTTAGTTGCAGGTGAAGATTGGAGCTTGTTCCATGTTGGAACATGGATATTTTGTTGGGATATCACAATACCTCTTATCTAATTAATGCATCTATATACTTGGTAAAGGGTGGAAGGCTCGGCCTTATGCCTGGTGTTTTGTTCCACTCTTGCCGCCCTAGTTTCCGTCATATCGGTGTTATGTTCCCGGATTTTGCGCTCCTTACGCGGTTGGGTTATAATGGGAACCCCTTGATAGTTCGCCTTGAATAAAACTCCTCCAGCAATGCCCAACCTTGGTTTTACCATTCGCCACCTAGCCTTTTCTTTCCCTTGGGTTGTGCAGACTCAAGGGTCATCTTTATTTTAACCCCCCCCCCCCCGGGCCAGTGCTCCTCTGAGTGTTTGTCCAAACTAGAGCCCCTTGCAGCGCCACCTCAGGGAAACTCGAGGGCTGGTTTTAGTTGTACGGATTGCTCATCTGAGTGTTCCCTGAGAACTAGATATGTGCAGCTCCTATGAGGATTTGTCGGCACATTCGGGCGGTGTTGCTGGACTTGTTTTACCATTGTCGAGGATGTCTTGTAACCTAGATGCCGAGCCTGATCGGATTGTCTTGGGAGAAGGAATATCCTTCGTTGACCGTGAGAGCTTGTGATGGGCTAAGTTGGGACACCCCTGCAGGGATTTGAACTTTCGAAAGCCGTGCCCGCAGTTATGGGCAGATGGGAATTTGTTAATGCCGGTTGTAGAAAACCTGAAGTTGACATTAATTAAAATACATCAACCACGTGTGTAACCGTGATGGTCTCTTCTCGGCGGAGTCCGGGAAGTGAACACGGTGTTGGAGTTATGCTTGACGTAGGTTGTTTCTAGGATCACTTCTTGATCATAGTTGTTCGACCGTGCTTTTGCCTTCTCTTCTCGCTCTCATTTGCGTATGTTAGCCACCAAATATGCTAGTCGCTTGCTGCAGCTCCACCTCATACCTTTTACCTTACCCATAAGCTTAAATAGTCTTGATCACGAGGGTGTGAGATTGCTGAGTCCCCGTGACTCACAGATACTTCCAAAACCAGTTTGCAGGTGCCGATGTTACCGAGCAGGTGACGCAACCAAGCTCAAGGAGGAGCTCGATGAAGATCTTGTCCTTTGTGTTGTTTCATTCTAGTTGATCAGTAGTGGAGCCTAGTTGGGGTCGATCGGGGATCTGTGTAACATTTGGGGTAGTCTTCTTTTATTTTGGCTCCATAGTCGGGCCTTGTTTGTAACTGGTTGATGTAATGCTTTATTCATGTAATTGTGTGAAGTGGCGATTGTAAGCCAACTATGTATCTCTTCCCCTTATGTATTACATGGGTTGTTTGCGAAGATTACCTCACTTGCGACATTGCTTTCAATGCGGTTATGCCTCTAAGTCATGCTTCGACACGTTGAAGATATAGCCGCATCGAGGGCATGACAGGTGTGCCTGTGTGTGATATGTTTTCCTTTAGTTTGTAGGTGTTGTCTTCATCTTGACGATTGTTTAGCGATCTGTCCGTTTGGGAGAAATTCTGGTTTTTGGGTCTGTAGTAAGGCATGCAGGGAATAGTTATTCCCCTCTTTGGTTCAGAGTATGTTTTAGCTTTGTATTTGTTGTGGTACTCACATGGCTTCGCTTTCTTCAATAAAATATGGAGCCAAGGGAGGGCCCTGATTTTTGAGAAAACAGCTCATAAACCGGGATTTAGGTTTCTGTCACTCCCGCAACCCATCATCTATAGACTAATCCCACAATCATGCCTTCCCATAGGCCCAAACATGGTAATGTGTCATGTAGTCGACCTTCACACGGCACCACTAGAGGAAGAACAACACAACACTTCATCAAAACATTGAACAAAAACCAACTTTGCATGATTACTTATAACAATACTTCTCCCATGTCCTCAAGAACAAATAGAGCTACTTACAAATCATATTGACGTTCATGATCAAAGGATATAAATATATGATTAACAATCTGAATATATAACCTTCCACCAAGTAAACCAACTAGCATCAACTACAAGATGTAATCAACACTACTAACAACCCACAGGTACCAATCTGAGGTTTGAGACAAAGATTGGATACAAGAGATGAACTGGGGTTTGGAGATGAGATGGTACTCGTGAAGATGTTGGTAGAGATCAGTCCTCCCACGATGAGACGAGCATTGGTGATGATGATGGCTTCGATTTCCCCCTCTCGGAGGGAAGTGTCCCCGATGGGATCGCTCTACCAAAGAGCAAAAGTGCTCCTGCCCAGGTTCCGGCTCGAGACGGCGGTGCATCATCCAAAAGTCTTCTTTTGATTTATTTAGAGGGAAATGGCTTCATATAGAAGAAGATTGGCTTTGGAGGGCCTCTGTGGGTCCCACAAGCTCACATGGCGCGCCTAGGGGGCGCCTGCTACTTCCTGAGCTTGCATTGATTTTTCCCTTGAAGAGGAAAGGGTGACGCAGCAAAGTAGAGATAAGTATTTCCCTAAGTTAAGAACCAAGGTACCAATCCAGTAGGAGGCATAAGCAAGTCTCCAATCTATGCACCTGCACAAACTAACAAACACTTGCACTCAACGCGAAAAAGGGGTTGTCAATCCCTTCATGATCTCGAACAAGAGTGAGATCTAATAGAGATAGGTATAAAAGACAAATAAAAAGGAAAAATAAAGTAAATATAAATAAAGTGTAGCAAGGTATTTTTTGGTTTATAGATCTAAAAATATATGATGGAAATAGACCCGGGGGCCATAGGTTTCAGTAGAGGCTTCTCTCTTGAAAGAAAACATACGGTGGGTAAACAAATTACTGTCGAGCAATTGATAGAAAAGCGCATAATTATGATGGTATCTATGGCAATGATCATGAATATAGGCATCATGTCCGTGTCAAGTAGACCGAAACGATTATGCATTTACTACTATTACTCTACACATCGACCTCTATTCAGCATGCATCTAGAGTATTAAGTTCATAAGAATGGAGTAACGCCTTAAGTAAGATGACATGATGTAGAGGGATAAACTCAAGCAATATGATATAAACGCCATATTTTTATCCTTGATGGCAACAATTGTCGGAGTAAATGACCACGGGTAGCCTAGCCGGCTCCTCCTGGCTCTTCAGAAGAATCATAGGCCGATCGAGCCTTCAAACATCCAAGACGTGGGGCCGCCTTCCCCTAGCTGGCTACCTCTCAGGCCGGCTGCACGAAGGCGGCCCAGCCCTAAAATCCTCGAGAAGAAAACCACGAGAGGGCCGGCTCCGAGAATCCGGCCCCAAGAGGGCTGACTCCAAGAAGCCGGGCCCCCCAGCAGGCGACAGAGATCGTGCCCTCGGAGTTTGCACCCACATAACAGCGATGAGACAGGGCGTGGCTACAGTGAAGCCTGCCACCCCCGAATCCCGGAACGCGCATGGCCACAGTGCGTCGTACGGGGCGGCCATCTACCGTCCGGCGCGACACTGTTGCCATGTTGACCATGACGTCACCCACGGCGAGCTGTTAGTACGACCCGTGGGTGGCGGGCCCCCTCAGTCAGGGAGACACCTAAAGGCAGCCAGGCTTCTCCTAGTCGGCCTGGGGTATGGCCGACTCCCAGTAGTCGGCTAGTTCGCTTCCTCGAAGGAGGTGCCTCATTAAGGAGATAAGGCGAGGTAAGGCTACAGCAATAAGCCGCCCGACGGCGGCACTGTAGCCATGCTTACCACGACAAAGCCCTCGTCACCTGAGGCGAGGCAACAGTAACCAGCCTCCAACAAGACCCCCGAGCTGTGGGACCGGCCTGTCGACCAGAAGGCCGGCAGCCGGCGGGGTCCACCAGTCGGCGGGCCCATCGGTCGACGAAGAAGCCGGCCAGCGTAGACACAGACGGCTGGGGCTCGCGCCTAGACGGATTACCATTGTACCCCTGGGGGTAGGCCTATATAAACCCCCCAGGGCACCCATGCAGGGGGATCCCTTTTCCAGTAGTTTTTAGACACCACATTGAGAGGAGAAGCAGGCTAGCCTGGCCCTTCTTCATCCTTTCATCGAACAGCTCAACGAGCCTCTTGTAGCTACTTATCGATCTAGTGACCATGCGGAGACCCCGCAGAGCAGCAGTAGGGGTGTTATCTCCACGGAGAGCCCCGAAGCTGGGTAAGATCCGCCGGCGTGCATGTCTTCGCCTTATCCTGTTTCCAGGCACCGGCGATGTTTTATTGGCTCCCACAATGATAAGCCACCCGTTGGCATATGTCGCACCAACCACCCGACATTTGGCGCCCACCTTGGGGCCAGGTGCACCATTGTCCGGAGACCTGTTCTGGACGGGAACCCTCTTCCTTCCTACCGAGCGTAGCCAACCCGGCTCGCCCGATGGCGCTTGCCCCGACGCGCTACAAGGCATCGCCGACGCCTGCGCGGCGAGCTACCTCACCGATCTTCTTGGCGAGGCTCACATCTCCGACGAGCCCGCATCTGACGCGGGCACAGGCTGCCCCGAGAGCCACCTCGTCAGCCTCCTCGACCAACTCCACGTCTCTGGCGAGCTTGCCGCGGACTTGGAGTCGGTTGGCTCCACCGACCCGATGCTTGTCGACTCTGACACGGCATCGCTTGACGCCTTCCCCTCCAATGTGGTAATCATCAACGACCCTCTTCCTCAAGCCGACAGCAATGGCAGCGCCATCACCGAGGTACTGGTCATCAGCCATGCCCCGCCTCTGGTGAAAACGCCCATGACGCCCTGCAGACGGCGCTTCATGACTTGTCTGCCCCCATCCCGGCCGACGCCGACGCTGAGACACTGGAGGCGCGCCGCCTCGCCCTCGTCGCGGAGGGCCAGAAGCTAGCTACCATGAGACGCCTCACTCAGGCTCACCAGCGCGAAGTCGACTGCACCGCCTTCGGCACGCCGCCTCCCGACGGGCCGAGCCGCATCAGCATCATCAAGAAACACGGTGCGGCTATCGCCGACATGCTGGGAGCAGACCGCCTAGTCTATGCCACGCCACTCGAGAACCTACGCGCCGCCCAGGTGGCCGCAGACGAGCTGAATGGACTGGGGCCCGACGAGCTCCCCTACATGACCAGACACATCCAGCAGCTTATTGACGCGGCCACAGAGCGGCGTGAAGCCGGCGTCCGCGCTGAAAGTCCTCCCCTGTGCCGAGAGCATGTTGCGACGTCCCGAACGCCGACTGTGGGCAACACCCGCGCAAGGAAAGAAAAGGAGCCGGCTGCCAGCCGCAGCCGGACTCGAAGCTCCATCGAGCGTGACGCAGAAGGCCGCCCTCGAGCTGTGGAGTGGTGAGGCGATCCTCCTCCTCCTTCGCCTCGTGGGGAGAGATATCCTACCCCGCCGCCTATCACACATCCGACTCTCAGCGGTCGACTGGGCCGCCACGAAGGAGTCGGCGAGAATGACGCCCGCCACCGGATCGACCGCCTAGCGCGATCCCTGGCTCTGGAAGAAGAAGATGATGTCGACCCGCCTTGTTTCGGCCCTCGCATCCACGACGATCCCTTTCCCAAAGGGTTCTCGCTCCCAAGAGACACGCCCAAGTACAACGGCTCCGTGAAGACAGAAGATTGGTTGATCGACTACACTGCGGTTAGCATCGCAAATGGCAACAGGCGTGTTGCCATGAAGTATGTCCCCCTCATGCTCCAAGGCACGGCACACACCTGGCTCAATAGCCTCAAGCCTTACAGCGTCAACAGCTGGCTGGACTTCACAGAAGCTTTCATCCGCAACTTCACCGGCACCTACAAGCGGGCTCCCAAGCCCCGACAGCTCTCCTTGTGTGTACAAGGGCCCAATGAATCAACCCGCGACTACCTCACGTGTTGGGCTGAGCTCCGCAATTACTGCGAAGGGGTGCACGAGGTTCAAGCTATAGAGTACTTCACCGCCGGGTGCCGAGAAGGCACCCTCCTCAAGCACCGACTCCTCTGCGACGAGCCAACTACCCTTGACGAGCTGCTAGTCATAGCTGATAAATACGCCACGGCCGATTCCTCAATGAAGACCAAGCTCCGAGTAGACGCCTCCGAGAAGGTGCTCGCTCCGAGTCCCAAGACGCCGGCGGGAGACTCCAACCGGCGCCCGTACCAGAACGACCACAAGCGCAAGGCTCCCATACCGCCTTCCACCAGTCGGCGGGTGGCCATGATCGAAGACGAACAACCCGAAGGGAGGACCACGCACAAGAAGCAGAAAGGCAGCAGGCCGGCTTGGCAGCCGGCTTTCTCCTATGAGCAAGCACTTGATGCCCCCTGCAAGTTCCACAACGGCGCAAAGCCTTCAAACCACACGACCCGGAAATGCCACTGGCTCACGCAGATCTCCAAGGGCGAGGGGATAGCGCCGCCTCCGCCCGCTGGTCAGCCGCCTCCGGCCCCTCTGCAGCCGGCCGCTCGACCAGCTGTCGGGGCTGTTCAAGATGAGTTCCCCGATGAGCATGCCGCCTACACCGTCTTTACAAGCCAACCAGAAGATCAGCGTAGCCGGCGCCGACAGCACCAAGAAGTCAACGCAGTTGCCTCCAACAACCCCGAGTTCATGCACTGGTTAGAGAGGCCTATCATCTGGAGCCGGACTGATCACCCAAAGGTGATGTCGTCTCCCGGCTCTTACGCATTGGTTTTGGACGCCACCCTCACAACAGAAAGGCGAGCTGCCTGTTTCTCCCGCGTATTGATAGATGGCGGGAGCAGCATCAACATACTGTACCGTGACACCATGGAGAAGCTGGGCATCAAGACAAGGCAGCTCATGCCTAGTCGGACTGTGTTCCATGGGATCGTACCCGGCCTGTCCTGCTCCCCAATCGGCAAGATCAATATAGACGTCCTCTTCGGGGACAAGGACCATTTCCGCTGAGAGGCGATATGGTTTGAGGTAGTGGATCTAGAGAGCCCTTACCACGCGTTGCTGGGCCGACCTGCTCTGGCCAAATTCATGGTTGTACCCCACTATGCCTACCTCAAGATGAAGATACCAAGTTCCAAGGGCATCATTACCATAGACGGAGACTACAAGAAATCCTCCGAGTGTGCGGCAGCTAGTAGTCGGCTAGCCGAGTCTCTCGTGATTGCTGAAGAGAAGAAGATACTGGATCAAGTCGTGGCCATGGCCGGCAAGCAGCCGGCCCTGTCCCCCGATCCCAAGGAGTGTGATGCCCAAGGTTCATTCCAGCCGGCCAAAGAATCAAAGAAGGTACCTCTGGACCCGGAGCACCCAGAAAGGTTTGCCACCATCGGGGCAAACCTGGACAGCAAATAGGAAGGCGAGCTCGTCGATTTCCTCTGTGAGAATCGGGACATCTTCGCATGGTCCCCCAAGGACATGCCGGGTGTTCCGAAGGAATTCGCCGAGCACAAGCTACACGTCCGAGAAGGTGCAAAACCAGTCAAACAGCCTCTCCGCCGACTATCGGAAGAAAAGAGAAGGATTGTAGGAGAAGAGATAGCCCGACTTCTGGCAGCCGGCTTCATTATGGAAGTTTCCTTTCCAGAGTGGCTCGCCAACCCGGTCCTCGTGCTAAAGAAAAATAACAAGTGGTGCATGTGTATAGACTACACCAGCCTCAACAAGGCCTGCCCCAAAGATCCCTTCGCCTTGCCAAGGATTGATGAAGTGATAGACTCCACAGCCGAATGCGAGCTGTTGAGCTTCTTGGATGCTTACTCAGGCTACCACCAGATAAAGTTGGATCCAGCTGACCGCCTGAAGACCGCCTTCATCACGCCATTCGGAGCTTTCTGCTACCTGACTATGACATTCGGCTTGAGAAATGCAGGTGCCACTTTTCAGCGTTGCATGCAGAAATGCCTCCTCAAGCAGCTCGGCAGGAATGCCCACGCCTATGTAGACGATATTGTGGTGAAGACGGAGAAGCGCGGCACCTTGCTGGAAGACCTTAGAGAGACATTTTAAAACTTGCACCATTTTCAGATCAAGCTCAACCCCGAGAAATGCGTGTTCGGAGTACCAGCCGGCCAGCTCCTGGGCTTCCTGGTTTCCGAAAGCGGCATCGAGTGCAACCCGATGAAGATCAAGGCCATAGAGAGAATGGAGATTCCCACCAAGCTATGAGACGTCCAGAAGTTCACCGGATGCTTGGCTTCCCTGAACCGCTTCATCAGCCGGCTCGAAGAGAAAGCTCCCCCCTCTACCGACTCATGAAGAAGTCCACTCACTTTGAGTGGAACGACCAAGCAGACCAAGCTTTCCACAAGCTAAAGAAGATGTTGACCACGCTGCCTGTCTTGGCAGCGCTGATTGAAAAAGAGCCCATGCTCCTTTACATTGCCGCCACTAGCCGGGTGGTCAGCACTATTATCGTGGTCCAGCGCCCAGAAGAAGGACGAGCTCAGCTACTCCAGAGGCTGGTGTATTATTTAAACGAAGTATTATCCGCCTCAAAGCAAAACTACCCACACTACCAGAAGATGTGCTACGGTGTGTACTTCGCCGCCAAGAAGCTCAAGCCCTACTTTTAAGAGCACCCCATCACGGTCGTATGTACTGCCCCGCTTGCCGAGATCATAGGCAGCCGGGATGCATCCGGCCGGGTGGCGAAATGGGCCATTGAGCTAGCTCCTTACACGATCTTCTACCAGCCCCGCACCGCCATTAAATCCCAAGCACTGGCCGACTTCTTCGTGGACTGGGCCGAAACCCAGTACCTGCCACCGGCCCCCGACTCCACTCATTGGCAGATGCACTTCGATGGGTCCAAGATGCACACCGGCTTGGGAGACGGCATCATCCTCACCTCTCCCAAGGACGACAAGCTCAAGTACACATTGCAAATTCATTTTGCCGCCTCCAACAATGTGGCCGAGTACGAGGCGCTCATACACGGGCTCCGGCTAGCCAAAGAGCTCGGCATCCGCCGGATCCTGTGCTATGGCGACTCGGATTTGGTGGTCCAGCAGTCATCTGGCGACTGGGACGATAAGGACACAAACATGGCGAGCTACCGTTTCCTCGTTCAACAAATCAGTGGATATTTTGAAGGATGTGAGTTCCTTCATGTACCATGGGCTGACAACATGCAAGCAGACGCCCTGGCATGAATAGGCTCCACCCGGCAAGCTATACCATCCGGTGTTTCTCCACCGCCTCCTCAAGCCGTCTATAAAGCCGTCTCTAGAATCTAATTCCATCTTCGTGTCGCCTGACCCCGACGCAGTCGGATCCGACTTGGGGAACAAAGTAGGCGGCTCGGGGACTTCGACAGGCGGCCTGGGGACTGCCATAGCCGCACCCGGCCCGGGAACTTCGGAACACGGCCCGGGGGCTACTGCAGCCGGCTCGGGGACTGCATCGACACAACAGACGGCGGCCGACTCCAACTCTTCACCACCCAGCCCACCCGCCCTGGTCAGAGTAGCAGCTTTGACAGTAGAAGAAGTCATAGCTCCATCATGGGCCCAGCCCATCCTCAACTTCTTAGTAAACAGAGAGTTGCCAACTGACGAGATCTCGGCAAGACAAGTCCAACGCCGAGCCGGAGCATACACAATAGTAAACCAAGAGCTTGTTAGGCGCAGTGTTACTGGAGTCTTCCAGCGCTGCGTCGAGCCAGAGAAGGGCATAGCAATCCTCAAGGACATCCACCAAGGTGAATGCGGCCACCACGCGGCCTCAAGATCACTCGTTGCCAAAGCTTTCCGCCATGGATTGTTCTGGCCGACTGCTTTGGATGATGCCAAGGAACTAGTCAAACACTGCAAAGGGTGCCAAGTTTTCAGTTCCAAGCAACACCTGCCGGCTTCTGCACTCAAAACCATCCCCCTCACCTGGCCTTTTGCCATCTGGGGGCTGGACATGGTGGGCCCATTCAAGACGGCACGCGGCGGCATGACACATCTGCTCGTCGTTGTGGACAAATTTACCAAGTGGATTGAAGCAAAGCCGATCAAGAAGCTGAATGGGCCGACTGCTGTGACGTTCATCGCAGATATCACAACCCGGTACGGCATTCTGCACAGCATCATCACTGACAATGGTACAAATTTTGCAAAGGGAGCACTGGCATGTTTCTGTGCAACACACGGCATCCGGCTGGACCTAGCGTCCGTTGCCCACCCGCAGTCAAACGGCCAGGTCGAGCGAGCAAAGGGCCTCATCCTCTCCGGCATCAAACCCCGACTGGTCGTGCCACTGGAGCGTTCGGCCGGCTGTTGGCTCGACGAGCTGTCGGCCGTCCTTTGGAGTTTGTGCACTACCCCAAACAAGTCAACCGGCTTCACCCCTTTCTTCCTTGTATATGGTGTCGAGGCTGTCATCCCAACAGACATCGAGTTCGACTCACCTCGGGCCACCATGTACACGGAGGCGGAGGCCAAGGAAGCACGAAAAGACGGTGTCGACCTGCTAGAAGAAGGCCGACTGTTGGCCCTCAGCCGGTCTGCCATCTATTAGCAGGGTCTGCGCCACTACCACAGCCGGAAAGTCAAGCCAAAATCCTTCCAAGAGGGCGATCTTGTGCTCCGACTGATCCAACGAACAGCCGGCCAGCACAAGCTCTCGGCCCCTTGGGAGGGCCCCTTCGTCATTAGCAGAGCTTTAGGCAACGACTCCTACTACCTAATCGATGCGCAGAAGCCGAAGGCACGCAAGAGAGATGATTCCGGCAAGGAGTCGGAACGACCATGGAACGCCAATCTCCTCCGAAGATTTTACAGTTAAAAAGCAGTACATAGCACGCTACCTTTTGTACTAAGTACGAGACAAAGGGTCCCCCGAGGAGCACTCGGGGACTACCCTCTTTTATCTATGAAAGATGAGTATCATGCCTACAATTACGTTACTACATTTGCTTTTTTGTCCGGCACCGGGTTCGACCAGTCGGCCCGGGGACTCGCCGCCTCGAGTTATATCTAATGTTTTGCATGCAATTAGACAAGTAGTGTGCCAGCACCCAAGCCCCCTCTTGTCAAAAGTCGCAGCTCGAAGAATCGACTGTCCGACTAGCAAGAGCCAAGGGTAGGAAAGGATGCCCACATGAAAAATGGCTAAGGACTAACGAACTTATATAACACGAGCCGGCCCCCCAATCGCGCCAGCTGGCTACCAGAGCAGCCGGCTGGCCGGCTTCCCGTTCACCTTGCTGCAATCTAAGAAAGCTCGAGTACTTGTCTTCCCAAAAACAACCAAGTCCTTCTCCAGCCACAGACTGCAGAGCAGTTGTCCGGCTGGGAAGGCGGTGGCCAAGGGAAGGCGGCAAAGGAAAAAGCCAAAAAGATGAAAGCAAACATGAACAGAAGCCAAACACATGCATGATTATATTTACACAAAAGACCTTCAAAAGGCCAGCATTCAACATAGTTTAAACACACCCCCAGTGGGTGGAACTGCGCAAATTTAATAAAAGTTATTCAAAAGAGTAACGAGCAGGAAAAGCAAGGACGGCGGATCAGGCCAAGGGAGCGACGTGCGAGTCGGGCAGGTCGGTGGAGACGGCAGTACCGGCTGGAGGAGTGGCCGGCTGGCGAGTCTCGGCATGATCATCACCTCTTGCAGGCGGCGCGCTGGCGCGCGCCTCGTTGTTGGAGGCACGATCAGGCTGAGGCGGGCTGGTTGCTTCGCTGACTGGCACGTCTTCACCATCCTCTCCCTCTTCCCCTTTGCCCTCATCGCTGGAAGCAATCTCCTCCGCCGAGTCCTCACCTTCTGCCGGGTTCAGCCCGAACCACTCCTCCGACTGAGTGACGCCGGCATCATCCACCTCAGGGGCAAAGGCACTAGTGTCGATGTACTTGGTGATCGCCGAGGCGCGCTGGATGATAGCCGGCCGCACCGGCTCCAGCTCCTCGTCGGCCTCCTGCCGCCAGGTACTCAGCTGGTCCAAGTTCAGCCCAGGATACCAAGCTCGGACGAACTCCAGCGCCCGCCCAGCGTCGGACCAGCCGCTGACGCCTTCCAAGCCTCGAAGCGGCCGACTGCAGCCTCCAGCCAATCGATAGTCCAACTTGGGGTGCGTGGAATCACCTCGCCAGGCCAGAGGGCGTCCAGCACTTGCGCCCCGGCGCGCTGAAGCCGGCAGAGCAGGCGGTGAGCCGGCTGCAGGCGGGCTTGAATCGCTAGAAGCTGCTCCTCAAGTGACCAGCCGGCGCCCGGCGCGATCTCGACCCCTGCCTACCGTCGCATGTTGCGGTGGGCCTCGATAGCTTGGGTAGCGGCAACCGAGTAACCGGGAAAGTAATCTGCTCAAAGAAGAAAGCAGTAGTTCAAAATCAAAAGACAAGTCAGACGGCAGGAGGCAGGCAAAGAAACGAAGAAGAAGGCGGCCTACCATCGATTAAGTCTTCTACTCGGCTGTAGCCTGGGCTCAGCGCCTGCCTTGCCTCAGCCCAGTTCGCCGCCTCAGTTTCATATTCGGCTTTGAGGGCGGCCTCGCTGTCCTGTGCCGCCTTCAGGGCCGCCTTGTGGCTCTCTTCCTGGTCGGCTAGTTTTTTGGCCAGGCGATCGCGCTCCTGAACCGGGGCGGCGCACTCGGCCTCCTTGGCGCGAAGGGCGGTCTGGGCTCCGCTTAGCTGGCTCCTCAAGTCAGCATTGGCCCCTGCAGATATGAAGAAAGAAGTCGTCAGGAAAAGATCTGACCCGACTGCTCAGCAGTCGGCCCGAATCTTGGGGACTACACCCAGTGGGTGCGCTGACGCGCCCCCACTTGAGACAAAAGATGAAGCACTTACTCCGGCTCTCGGTCAGATCGGTGGCTTTCTGATTCAACTCCTGGGCCTGGGAGTTGAAGGCAGTTGCGCGGAGGTTATGATACTCCTGCAGATAAGATAAGAGATGCGAGTAAGAACAAGACGACAATTGAAGTCCACCAAGAAGTTCCAAGCCGCCTGCTCAGCAGCCGACTCGGAACCCGAGGACTACACCCAGTGGATGCGCTGATGCGCCCCCATGGAAGAAATCAGGAGCAATCAACGAAAAGCGGGAGGACTCACCCGGATCACCATGCGCGTCGTGAGAAATTCTTGAGTGTACTGCTTCAACGCGGTAGCTTGGGCCTGAAGCCGGTTCCGGACGTCCTACGCCGCCATGTTCAGCACGTCCGTCCCGTTGCCCGGCGTCCACCCGGACGAGCTATCGCTAGCTGCTTCCAGGTCCTGGGCCGACGAGTTGGCGCCCGCAGTTTTTTGCGGATCTGGCGCCGAAGCGGCCTTCCCTGCGCGCCGACAAGACGGCGACGAGACCACAAGACCCGCCCCCACAGTCGGCTCGCCTCCAGTCGGCTCCATGAGCGGCACATCGGGCCGGCCTCCTTGGCCCATTCCAGTCAGCGGCGACGACGCCGCCTCCCTCTCCATCACTGGCTGGACGCGGCCGGCCTCCTCTGCCGGGGGCACTGGGATGTCGGGAGCCGCGGCACGGAGGGGGACGACGAGCTGCGGAGGCTGGTTCTGCAGGGCCTCCGACTCCTTCTCCGCAGTCATGGCCTCCGCCTGGGCCTTGGCAGCCGCGCCGGCTCGCGCTTCCGCCGACTTCTCCTTCGCCTCCCAAGCCGCCCTCCGCTCCTCCGCCTCCCGCTCCTCTCGCGCCTCTCGCGCATTTCGCTCCGTCGCCTCTAGGAGATCGGTGCGGGGATCCACACGGCGGGAACTTGAGGACCCTCCGGTGGGTCCAACTATGGAGGCGGCAGGGGCCCGTTCGAGAGAGCGTGGGGCCTTGTTTTGATAAGTCAAGAGGAAGGCTTAGAAGAATATCAACCGAAGAAGAAAAAGAAAGGCGTAAGGAAAACGACACTTATGCTGAAACCGCATGTGGCTGCTTCACCACCTTGCGGAAGCGGGCCGCCTCCGCGGCCGCTTCGTCCCGCTTGGTCGCCGCCGCGGTACTCTTGGGCTTCTTGGGCCGACTGCCAAAGTGGGTCGACGCGGCCCGATGTTTCTGCGCGCCACCGTGAGCAGCCGGCGCGGCAGATGGGCCCGCGCCTTGATGATCGGGCGCCAGCCGGTGGCGCGGAATGACTTCGGCCTCGTCATTATCCGGCCAGTCCTCGAAGGCGGCCCCAAGCGCAGAGCCGCCTGCCTCGCCGCCTTCCCCTGCGACGTCATCTTCCATGGCGGCCGCCCCAGGTCCGGGTCATCAACATCGTCCATCATGCGGTCAGGGAGGAACTGGTGTTCCACCCCCGCGGCCCCGGTTGCCGGCGGAAGCATGAGATTCTGCCAAAAACAGGCCGACTGGTCAGGAGTCGGCCATCATGAACCCGGCAACAAGAAAAGAAGAAAGGAAGAGAAACTTACCATAGGCGGAGGATTGGCGCGAGAGTACGGCTCCTTATCGTACTGCCACTCCTCGGTGAGCTTGCAGTTGGCAATATAGTTCACCATGTAAGACACCTCGGTGTGAGGCATCTCCTTGGTGCTTAGCCGACACGGGTCAAAGCGGCCGCTCATCTGACAAATTATGTGAGGTCGTCCCTAGAGCGGGAGCACCCGGCGCTCCACGAAGGCGGCCACCAGGTCAGCCCCGGTCAGACCCTCCGACTGGATCATCACCCAGAGTCGTGCAACAGATGCGGCCCCACCCTGAGACAGCGACCTGGCCCGAAAGGACCATGAGGGCTGCCTCCCAGCCGGCGGGCCGGCTACGTAAGCCAGCAAATTGACGAAGTCGCCTTGCGAAGCGATGTTCTTCACGTAGAAGTAAGATTTCTGCCAGAGCTTCACTGACTGGATCAGCGGGATGGCCGGAAACGGGTTGTTGTCGCTCGTCCTCCGCATGGCGATGAAGTCCCCGCAAGGGGCAGGCACGCCCGTGATGACAGTGCCAAGCTTGCATTGAAAGAATTCCCCCCAGAGTTCAAGGGTGCAAAGGACGCCAAGAAAACCCTCGCACAGGGCGACGAAGGCCGACAACAGCATCACCGTGTTTGGAGTGAGGTGATGCGGCTGAAGATGATAAAACTCGAGGAAGGAGCAAAAGAACCCGCTCGCCAGCAGGCCGAAGCCATGCAGGCAGTGCGAGCGGAAGACTACCCGCTCATCCTCCTCCGGTGCTGGCGAGATCTCCCTCTCCGGCGCGAGACGGAGCCGCACGTAGTTCGCGCCTGGCAGCCGCCGCGTCCGGCGGAGGAAGTCAATGTGGTCATCATGGACATTGGAGCCATCCCAGGACCTCAACAGCGCCATGGGTACGGCACGGCAACGAGAAAGGTGCGGTGGTGGAAAGGGGCACGACCCCGCTATGACAGAGCGACGGCGAGCCAAGAAGATTGGCGGAAGAGCCGAAGTGGTGGCGGGTAGCTGTGGCGACGGAGAGGAGGAGGAAGAAGAAGGAAGGGGCGGAGCTAGGGCGAGCGTGCGAGCGTTTGCCGCTCACCCTCTTCCCCCTACTTATAGCCTCGTGCGGCGAAGCCGAGGAGGCGAGGCGTGGGGGACGTGGGATTAACTGCGCCCACTCCCCCACGCCCCGTGATTATCATGCCTTAACGACGTGCGGTAACCACCGCTAGGAGGCGCGCGGTCCATCAGAGCCGCAGAAGATCCGCGCATGGACGGGCCCGGTAGTGGTGGGCCCCAGACTGCGGCAGCATCCCGTCGCGCGCCTGGGCTAGCAGGCCCTTCCAGTCGTTGGGTGCCATGTGGCGCGCAGGCGGCAGGCGGACAGCTCGCAGCCTGACTCGCGCGCCGCCTAGTTCACACCTTCAAGCTTCGAAACCCTCCAGAAGACGGCGCACCTAATCAAAGCCGGCTCCTAGTTTCCGGCTCCTCAAGATAGGAAGCTGATTGAGCTCCTCGTCTCTTTTCTGCCTCGGAGCCCAACCAGCTTTGGGGACTACTGTCGGAGTAAATGACCACGGGTAGCCTAGCCGGCTCCCCCTGGCTCTTCAGAAGAATCATAGGCCGATCGAGCCTTCAAACATCCAAGACGTCGGGCCGCCTTCCCCCAGCTGGCTACCTCTCAGGCCGGCTGCACGAAGGCGGCCCAGCCCTAAAATCCTCGAGAAGAAAACCACGAGAGGGTCGGTCCGAGAAGCCGGCCCCGAGAGGGCCGACTCCAAGAAGCCCCCCCCCCCCCAGCAGGCGGCCGAGATCGTGCCCTCAGAGTTTGCACCCACATAACGGCAATGAGACGGGGCGTGGCTACAGTGAAGCCTGCCACCCCCGAATCCCGGAACGCGCATGGCCACAGTTTGTCGTACGGGGCAGCCATCTCCCGTCCGGTGTGGCACTGTTGCCATGTTGACCATGATGTCACCCACGGCGAGCTGTCAGTACGACCCGTGGGTGGCGGGCCCCCTCAGTCAGGGAGACGCCTAAAGGGAGCCAGGCTTCTCCCAGTCGGCCTGGGGTATGGCCGACTCCCAGTAGTCGGCTAGTTCGCTTCCTCGAAGGAGGTGCCTCATTAAGGAGATAATGCGAGGTAAGGCTACAGCAATAAGCCGCCCGGCGGCGGCACTGTAGCCATGCTTACCATGACAAAGCCCTTGTAACCTGAGGCGAGGCAACAGTAACCAGCCTCCGACAAGACCCCCGAGCTGTGGGACCGTCCTGTCGACCAGAAGGCCGGCAGTCGGCGGGCCCATTGGTCGGCGGAGAAGCCGGCCAGTGTAGACACAGACGGCTGGGGCCCGCGCCCAGCCGGATTACCATTGTACCCCTGGGGGTAGGCCTATAAAAAAACCCCAGGGCACCCATGTAGGGGATCCCTTTTCCATTAGTTTTTAGACACCACATTGAGAGGAGAAGCAGGCTAGCCTGGCCCTTCTTCATCCTTTCATCGAACAGCTCAAGGAGCCTCTTGTAGCTACTTGTCGATCTAGTGACCATGCGGAGACCCCGCAGAGCAGCAGTAGGGGTGTTATCTCCACGGAGAGCCCCGAAGCTAGGTAAGATCTGCCGGCGTGCATGTCTTTGCCTTATCCCGTTTCCAGGCACCGGCGATGTTTTATTGGCTCCCACAATGATAAGCCACCCGTTGGCATATGTCGCACCAACCACCCGACAACAATACAATACGTGCCTCGCTACCTCATCTGTCACTGGGTGAGGACACCGCAAGATTAAACTAAAAACTAAGCACCTCTCCCATTGCAAGAAAAAACAATCTAGTTGGCCAAACCAAACCGATAGTTCGAAGAGAAATACAAAGATATTTTAATCATGCATAAAAGAGTTTAGAGAAGACTCAAATAATATTCATAGATAATCTGACATAAATCCACAATTCATCAAATCTCGACAAATACACCGCAGAAAAATATTACATCGGATAGAACTCCAAGATCATCGAGGAGAACATTGTATTGAAGATCAAAGAGAGAGAAGAAGCCATCTAGATACTAGCTATGGACCCGTAGGTCTGTGGTAAACTACTCACGCTTCATCGGAAGGGCAACATGATTGATGTACAGGCCCTCCATGCTCGAATCCCCCTTCAACAGGGTGCCGGAAAAGGCCCCAAGATGGGATCTCACGGGAATATTACTAGAGTCTTGCGGTGGCGGAAAAGTATTTTGGTGGGTGCCTCTGATGGTTTGGGAATATTTGGGAATTTATAGTGCAAAGATTAGGGTTGGAAGGCCCCTGAGGGGCCCACAAGCCCTCAGAGTGTGCCCCCCTAGGGGCGCCTAGCAGGCTTGTGGCCTCCTCGGGAACCTTCTGGCCCCCTCTCCAAGTTCTCTAGATGTCTTCTGGTCCAAGAAAAATCATCGCGAAAGTTTTATTCTATTTGGACTCTGTTTGATATTCCTTTTCTGTAAAACTAAAAAACAAGGAAAAAATAGAAACTGGCACTGGGCTCTAGGTTAATAGGTTAGTGATGACCCACAAGTATAGGGGATCTATCGTAGTCCTTTCGATAAGTAAGAGTGTCGAACCCAACGAGGAGTAGAAGGAAATGATAAGCGGTTTCCAGCAAGGTAGTCTCTGCAAGTACTGAAATAAGTGGTAACAGATAGTTTTGTGATAAGATAATTTGTAGCGAGCAACAAGTAACAAAAGTAAATAAGGTGCAACAAGGTGGCCCAATCCTTTTGTAGCAAAGGACAAGCCTGGACAAACTCTTATATGATGTAAAGCGCTCCCGAGGACACATGGGAATATCGTCAAGCTAGTTTTCATCACGTTCATATGATTCGCGTTCGGTACTTTGATAATTTGGTATGTGGGTGGACCGGTGCTTGGGTGCTGCCCTTACTTGGACAAGCATCCCACTTATGATTAACCTCTATTGCAAGCATCCGCAAATACAACGAAAGTATTAAGGTAAACCTAACCATAGCATGAAACATATGGATCCAAATCAACCCCTTATGAAGCAACGCATAAACTAGGGTTTAAGCTTCTGTCACTCTAGCAACCCATCATCTACTTATTACTTCCCAATGCCTTCCTCTAGGCCCAAACAATGCTGAAGTATCATGTAGTCGACATTCACATAACACCACTAGAGGAGAGACAACATACATCTCATCAAAATATCGAACGAATACCAAATTCACATGACTACTCATAGCAAGACTTCTCCCATGTCCTCGGGAACAAAAGTAACTACTCACAAAGCATAAATGTGTTCATAATCAGAGGGGTATTAATGTGCATATAGGATCTGAACATATGATATTCCACCAATTAAACCAACTAGCATCAACTACAAGGAGTAATTAACAGTACTAGCAACCTACTAGCACCAATCCCGGACTTGAAGACAAGAATTGGATACAAGAGATGAACTAGGTTTTTGAGATGAGATGGTGCTGATGAAGATGTTGATGGAGATTACCCTCTCGTGATGAGAGGAGCGTTGGTGATGATGATGGCGATGATTTCCCCCTCCGGGAGGGAAGTTTCCCTGACAGAACAGCTCCGCCAGAGCCCTAGATTGGTTCCGCCTCGTGGCGGTGGAGTTTCGTCCGAGAAGATGGCTTATGATTTTTTTCCCATCAAAAGAGTCCATATAGCAGAAGATGGTCACCGGAGGGCCACTAGGGGGCCCACGAGGTAGGGGGCGCGCCTAGGGAGGTAGGGCGCGCCCCCGCCCTTGTGGGCAGGGTGTGGCCCCCCTGGCGAAGTTCTTGCGCTCAATGTTTTTTATATATTTGGAAAACATCATCCGTGGAGTTTCAGGACTTTTGGAGCTGTGCAGAATAGGTCTCTAATATTTGCTCCTTTTCCAGCCAGAATCCCAACTGCCGGCATTCTCCCTCTTTACGTAAACCTTGTAAAATAAGAGAGAATAGGCGTAAGTATTGTGACATAATGTGTAATAACAGCCCATAATGCAATAAATATTGATATAAAAGCATGATGCAAAATGGACGTATCAACTCCCCCAAGCTTAGACCTTGTTTGTCGTCAAGCGAAAAGCCAAAATCAAAAAATATGTCCACATGTTTAGAGATGAAGGTGTCGATAAAAATAAAATACGGACATGAGGGCATCATGATCATTCTTAGAACAGCAACTTATATAATTCTTGTCATATGATATCTTATGCTAGAGTAATAATTCGATCACAATATCAAGTATGAATTGTAAACTTTATTGAAAACTAACGAACTACAATCTTAGTCATTGAAGTAATTGCAATTTATCATAACATAGGAAAGAGTCAATGATAACAGCTTTTTAGCAAGTCCACATACTCAACTATCGTATAATCTTTCACAATTGCTGACACTCACGCAATACTTATGGGTATGGAGTTTCAGTCGGACACAGAGAAAGATAGGGGCTTATAGTTTTGCCTCCCAACGTTTTACCTCAAGGGTAATGTCAACAACAATAGTTCATGAAAACTCACATCCAATTAGCCATATATACCAAGATCTTTCCAACATGTTGTGCTTGCTAAAGGATAAAATGTAAAAAGGAAGGGTGAAAATCACCATGACTCTTATGCAATGTAGGAGATAAAAGTAAAAGATAGGCCCTTCACAGAGGGAAGCAGAGGTTGTCATGCGCTTTTATGGTTGGATGCACAAAATCCTAATGCGAAAGAACATCACTTTATATTGCCACTTGTGATATGGACCTTTATTATGCAGTCTGTCGCTTTTATTACTTCCATATCACAGGATCGTATAAAGCTTATTTATTCCACACCAATCAATCATACATATCTAGAGAGCAATTTTTATTGCTTGCGCCGATGGCAACTTACTTGATGGATCTTACTCAACCCATAGGTAGGTATGGTGGACTCTCATGGCAAAACTGGTTTAAGGTTATTTGGAAGCACAAGTAGTATTTCTAGTTGGTGCAATGAATTGGCTAGCATGAGGGAGAAAGGCAAGCTCAACATGTTGGAGGATCCAAGGTAATATAATTTGTCTCAGATGTAAGAAAACATAACCCATTATGTTGTCTTCCTTGTCCAATGTCAACTCTTTAGCATGTCATATTTTTAATGAGTGCTCACAATCCTAAAAGATGTCCAAGATAGTATATTTATATGTGAAGACCTCTCTTTCTTTATTACTTCCTGTTAATTGCAACGATGACCAAAACTATGTTTGCCAACTCTCAACAATTTTTATTCATCATACTCTTTCTATGTGAGCTCATTACTCTCCATAAGAGTCATATGATCTCTTGTTTCTTTTTATTTCTTTCTCTTTTCTTATATTCACTTAGGATCATGGCAAAAATAATCAAGCCCTTGACTCAACACTAATCTTTATTATATAGCTCACGGACTCGATTACATAGTAGGATAATAAAGCAAAACTCACAACTAGATCATACTAAGAACTTTTATTCTACTAGATCAAGATATTACCAAAAGGATCGAACTAAGAGAAACGGTAAAGATAAAAGTGATGGTGATACGATACCGGGGCACTCCCCCAAGCTTGACAGTTGCCAAGTGGAGTGCCCATACCCATGTGATTATGTCTCCTTTGCTGGTGAAGAAGGTGGGGTTGTTGATGATGGATAGCCGCACATCGAGCGTGGGAGGTCTTCTAACTTGCGGATAATGCCCTTGAGTGCGATGATATGCTCCTTCAACAAAATATTTTCACGTATGAGATACTTATTTTGTATACGAGCCAACTCAATCATCTTGAAAGCTTCGATTTCTGTTGGGGTAAGAAGATTGTGATCAAGTTGAAGGGTGTCTTCTGTTGCTGTAACTTGGTCCTCCATGGCCTTCTTGATCCCTTCATCCTTGTTGATCTCCATAGGTTCTTCTCTCTTCAGCTCTATCTTCATTAGCCAAGCATCCTTGCCCTCATGGTTGGAGGAGGAGGGAGACGACATAGTGCCTGGCCTTGACAACCCTGACAGGAAACAGCTCGAAACAAAGATGGGAGATTTTTGCGTGATACGGGAGTCAAAACCCCCGGGAGATTATATAATGAATTTTTACCGACCAAAATACGTGTCCTGTAAGAAAACGGAGTCCGGAGAGCACATGAGGTGCCCACGAGGTAGGGGGCGCGCCCTCCACCCTTGTGGAGCCCTCGTGTCCTTTCCGGACTGCTGCTTATTTTTCTATTTTTCTAAATATTCCAAAACGGAGAAATATTGCCTTAAAACTGTTTTGGAGTCGGTTTACTTACCGTACCACATACCTATTCGTTTTCAGAGTCTGAAACGTTCCGAAAAGTGTCCGTTATGTATTCCTCCGGGGTTACGGTTTCAATAACATTGGTTTCGACATTTATGGGATTACCTGAGATATAGTGTTTGATTCTTTGACCGTTCACCACCTTTGGATTTGTGCCTTCTAAGTTGTTGATTTTTATGGCACCGGAACGGTAGACCTCCTCGATAACGTAAGGGCCTTCCCATTTAGAGAGAAGTTTTCCTGCAAAAAATCTTAAACGAGAGTTGTATAGCAATACATAATCACCTACATTAAACTCACGCTTTTGTATCCTTTTATCATGCCACCTTTTAACTTTTTCTTTAAATAACTTGGCATTTTCGTAGGCTTGGGTTCTCCATTCATCAAGTGAACTAATATCAAATAACCTCTTCTCACCGGCAAGTTTAAAATCATAATTAAGTTCTTTAATAGCCCAATAAGCCTTGTGTTCTAGTTCGAGAGGTAAGTGACATGCTTTTCCATAGACCATTTTATACGGAGATATACCCATAGGATTTTTATATGCAGTTCTATAGGCCCATAATGCATCATCTAGTTTCTTGGACCAATTCTTTCTGGACCTATTAACAGTCTTTTGCAAAATTAATTTGAGTTCTATATTACTCAATTCTACTTGACCTCTAGACTGAGGGTGATAAGGAGATGCAATTATATGATTAACATCATATTTAGCAAGCATTTTACGGAAAGCACCATGAATAAAATGTGAACCACCATCAGTCATTAAATATCTAGGGACTCCAAACCTTGGAAAAATAACTTCTTTAAGCATTTTAATAGAAGTGTTATGATCAGCACTACTAGTTGGAATAGCTTCTACCCACTTATTAACGTAATCAACAACAACTAAAATATGTGTATAACCATTAGAGGAAGGGAAAGGTCCCATATAGTCAAAGCCCCAAACATCAAATGGTTCAATAACAAGTGAATAATTCATAGGCATTTCTTGACGTTTACTAATATTACCAATTCTTTGACATTCATCACAAGATAAGACAAACTTACGGGCATCCTTGAAGAGAGTAGGCCAATAAAAACCAGATTGCAGTACCTTATGTGCAGTTCTATCTCTAGCATGGTGTCCTCCATAAGCTTCAGAGTGACACTTGCATAGGATCTGTTCCTGTTCATGCTCAGGTACACAACATCTAATAACACCATCTACTCCTTCTTTATAAAGATGTGGGTCATCCCAAAAGTAATGCCTCAAATCATAAAAGAACTTTTTCTTTTGCTTGTATGTGAAACTATGTGGTATAAACTTAGCAACAATGTAATTAGCATAATCAGCATACCATGGAGCATTATGAGAAGTATTTATGACATTTAATTGCTCATCAGGAAAGCTATCATCAATAGGTAGTGGGTCATCAAGCACATTTTCTAACCTAGACAAGTTGTCTGCAACGGGGTTCTCAGCTCCTTTTCTACCAACAACATGTAAATCAAATTCTTGTAGCAAGAGAACCCATATAATAAGTCTAGGTTTAGCATCTTTCTTTTCCATAAGATATTTAATAGCAGCATGATCAGTGTGAATAGTTACTTTAGAATCAACAATATAAGGACTAAACTTATCACAAGCAAATACAATTGCTAAGAATTCCTTTTCAGTAGTAGCATAATTTCTTTGAGCATTGTCTAGGGTTTTACTAGCATATTGAATAACATTTAGTTTATTATCAACTCTTTGTCCTAGAACAGCACCTACAGCATAATCACTAGCATCGCACATAATTTCAAAGGGTAAATTCCAATCAGGTGGCTGAACAATGGGTGCAGAGATCAATGCTTTCTTAAGTATTTCAAATGGTTCTACACAATCATCATCAAAAACAAATGGTATATCTTTTTGTAATAAATTAGTCAGAGGCCGAGAGATTTTTGAGAAGTCCTTAATGAACCTCCTATAAAAACCGACATGACCAAGGAAACTTATTATACCTTTGATGTCCTTGGGACATGGCATCTTTTCAATAGCATCAACCTTGGCTTTATCAACTTCAATACCTCTTTCAGAAACTTTATGCCCCAAGACAATACCTTCATTAACCATAAAGTGGCACTTTTCCCAATTCAAAACAAGATTAGTTTCTTCACATCTCTGCAAAACTCGATCAAGGTTCCTCAAGCAGTCATCAAAAGAAGATCCATAGACGGAAAAGTTGTCCATGAAAACCTCACAAATCTTTTCACAAAAGTCAGAGAATATAGCCATCATGCATCTTTGAAAGGTAGTAGGTGCATTACATAAACCAAAAGGCATACGTCTATAAGCAAAAGTACCAAAAGGGCATGTAAAAGTAGTCTTTGATTGATCTTTGGCTGACACAGGTATTTGAGAGAAACCAGAATAACCATCTAGAAAGCAAAAATGAGTATGTTTTGATAATCTTTCTAGCATTTGATCGATAAAAGGTAAGGGGTAATGATCCTTTTTAGTAGCCTTATTTAATTTGCGGAAATCAATTGCCATCCTATAACCAGTAATAATTCTTTGAGGAATCAATTCATCTTTATCATTAGGAACAACAGTAATACCTCCCTTCTTAGGGACACAATGGACAGGACTTACCCACGTACTATCAGCAACGGGATAAATTATACATGCCTCAAGCAGCTTTAGTATCTCCTTTCTTACCACTTCTTTCATTTTAGGATTCAGACGGCGTTGATGATCATGAACTGGTTTAGCATCTTCTTCCAAATTAATTTTATGTTGACATAGAGTGGGACTAATGCCCTTAAGATCATCAAGAGTATACCCAATAACAGCACAGTGCTTCTTCAGAGTTTTCAATAATCTCTCTTCTTCATGTTCTGAAAGGTTAGCACTAATAATAACAGGGTATATCTTTTTCTAATCAAGATAAGCATATTTAAGAGTATGAGGTAACGGTTTAAGTTCAAACACGGGATCACCCTTGGGTGGAGGAGTATCCCCTAGGATTTCAACAAGTAAACTATTTTTCAGAATAGGTTCCTGCTTAAAGAATACTTCATCTAATTCCCTTCTTTCATTCATAAACATATCATTTTCATGGTCTAGCAAATATTGTTCTAAAGGATCACTAGGAGGTACGGCAATAGAAGCAAGACCAATAATTTAATCCTTACTAGGCAATTCTTCTTCACGGTGTTGTCTACTAAATTCGGAAAAATTAAATTCATGAGTCATATCATCTAAACCGACAGTAACAACATCCCTTTTGCAATCTATGGTAGCATTAACAGTATTTAAGAAGGGTCTACCAAATATAATGGGACAAAAACTATCTTGTGGGGAACCAAGAACAAGAAAATCAGCAGGATATTTAGTTTTCCCACACAAGACTTCAACATCTCTAAAAATTCCCATTGGTGAAATAGTATCTCTATTAGCAAGTTTAATTGTGACATCAACATCTCTAACAATTACCATATTACATAAGCCATGATAACAATGATCTCCTATTTTAACAGAAATAACAGGCATGCCTACCACATGTCTAGGTTTATCTGTATCACGGGGTTTAGCAATTCTAGCAGTTTCATTACAAAAGTAAATAATATGCCCATCTATATTATCAGACAAGAGATCTTTAACAATAGCAATATTAGGTTCAATTTTAACTTGCTCAGGAGGTGTATATGTTTCAATATTGCTTTTACGAACCACAGTTGAAGCTTTAGCATGCTCCTTTATCCTAACAGGGAAAGGTGGTTTCTCAACATAAGAAGTAGGAACAATAGGATCATTATAAGTAATAGTCTTTTCTTCAACTTTAATAGGTGCAGCTACTTTTACTTCTATGGGAGGATGATATTTAAACCACTTCTCCTTGGGGAGATCAACATAAGCAGCAAAAGATTCACAGAAAGAAGCTACTATCTTAGAGTCAAGTCCATATTTAGTACTAAATTTACGAAAAATATCGGTATCCATAAAAGATTTAACACAATCAAAACTAGGTGTCATACCTGACTCCTTACCATTGTTGAGGTCCCAATCTTCGGAGTTACGTTTAATTCTTTCCAATAAATCCCATTTGAATTCAATAGTCTTCATCATAAAAGAGCTAGCACAAGAAGTATCAAGCATGGTGCAATTGTTACCAGAAAGCCGAGCATAAAAGTTTTGAATAATCATTTCTCTTGAGAGCTCATGATTGGGGCATGAATATAACATTGATTTAAGCCTCTCCCAAGCTTGAGAGATGCTTTCTCCTTCGCGAGGCCAAAAATTATATATATATAATTGCGATCACAATGAACAAGATGCATAGGATAAAACTTTTGATGAAATTTCAATTTCAATCGTTTGTAGTTCCAAGACTCCATATCATCACATAGCCTATACCATGTTGATGCATCTCCCCTCAAAGATAAAGGGAAGACCTTCTTCTTAACAACATCTCCGGGTACACCTGCAAGCTTAAATAATCCACAAACTTCATCCACATATATTAGATGCTCATCAGGATGTTTTGTTCCATCTCCTAAAAAAGGATTAGCTAGCAGTTTTTCTACCATACCCAAAGGAATTTCAAAGCAAGCATTGTCATTTTTAGTAGGTTTGGTAGGTTGAGGAGCAACTCTTTGCTCTACTAGTCGGGGTGAAGATACCCCGAACAAGCCCCTCAGAGGATTACTTTCCATAGTAACAAGTGATAGTAAATTTCAGCACACTATATAAATTTTTCCTTATGAAATTCCACCTACCAAAGGCGCTTCACTCCCCGGCAATGGTGCCAGAAATGAGTCTTGATGACCCACAAGTATAGGGGATCTATCATAGTCCTTTCGATAAGTAAGAGTGTCGAACCCAATGAGGAGCAGAAGGAAATGATAAGCGGTTTCCAGCAAGGTATTCTCTGCAAGTACTGAAATAAGTGGTAACAGATAGTTTTGTGATAAGATAATTTGTAACGAGCAACAAGTAACAAAAGTAAATAAGGTGCAGCAAGGTGGCCCAATCCTTTTGTAGCAAAGGACAAGCCTGGACAAACTCTTATATGATGTAAAGCGCTCCCGAGGACACATGGGAATATCGTCAAGCTAGTTTTCATCACGTTCATATGATTCGCGTTCGGTACTTTGATAATTTGGTATGTGGGTGGACCGGTGCTTGGGTGCTGCCCTTACTTGGACAAGCATCCCACTTATGATTAACCTCTACTACAAGCATCCGCAAATACAACAAAAGTATTAAGGTAAACCTAACGGTAGCATGAAACATATGGATCCAAATCAGCCCCTTATGAAGCAACACATAAACTAGGGTTTAAGCTTCTGTCACTCTAGCAACCCATCATCTACTTATTACTTCCCAATGCCTTCCTATACGCCCAAACAATGGTGAAGTGTCATGTAGTCAACGTTCACATAACACCACTAGAGGAGAGACAACATACATCTCATCAAAATATCGAACGAATACCAAATTCACATGACTACTAATAGCAAGACTTCTCACATGTCCTCAGGAACAAAAGTAACTACTCACAATGCATAAACATGTTCATAATCGGAGGGGTATTGATGTGCATATAGGATCTGAACATATGATCTTCCACCAATTAAACCAACCAGCATCAACTACAAGGAGTAATTAACACTACTAGCAACCTACTAGCACCAATCCCGGACTTGAAGACAAGAATTGGATACAAGAGATGAACTAGGGTTTTGAGATGAGATGGTGCTGATGAAGATGTTGATGGAGATTTCCCTCTCCCAGTGAGAGGAGCATTGGTGATGATGATGGCGATGATTTCCCCCTCCGGGAGGGAAGTTTCCCCGACAGAACAGCTCCGCCAGAGCACTAGATTGGTTCCGCCAAGGTTCCGCCTCATGGCGACGGAGTTTCGTCCGAGAAGATGGCTTATGATTTTTTTTCCATCGAAAGAGTCCATATAGCAGAAGATGGTCACCGGAGGGCCACCAGGGGGCCCACGAGGTAGGGGGCGCCCAGGGGGGTAGGGCGCGCTCCCACCCTCGTGGGCAGGGTGTGGCCCCCTGGTGAAGTTCTTGCGCTCAATGTTTTTTATATATTTGGAAAACATCATCCGTGGAGTTTCAGGACTTTTGGAGCTGTGCAGAAGAGGTCTCTAATATTTGCTCCTTTTCCAGCCAGAATCCCAGCTGCCGGCATTCTCCCTCTTTATGTAAACCTTGTAAAATAATAGAGAATAGGCGTAAGTATTGTGACATAATGTGTAATAACAGCCCATAATGCAATAAATATTGATATAAAAGCATGATGCAAAATGGACGTATCAGCTAGTCCCAAAAATAATATAAAATAGCATATTAATGCATATAAAACATCCAAAACAGATAATATAATAGCATGGAACAATAAAAAATTATAGATACGTTGGAGACATATCAGCGCCACTTGAGCTTGTGGGCCCATGGTGAGTCCTCTCCGGTATATTTTTCTTCTAGTATTTTTTATATATTCCAAAATAAATCTCCGTAAGTTTTAGGTCATTTCGAGCTCGGTAGAATAGTTATCTCTGCAGTAGGTCCTTTAGGTTTAGAATTCCAACTACCGGTGATCTCCCTTTTATGATATATCTTGCAATTTAAGAGATAAAAGGCATTAGAATTGCATCAAAACATGAAATATAACTCTAAAACATTATAAGTAATAGTAGTAAAACATGATGCAAAATGGACGTATCCACTCCCCCAAGCTTAGACTCCGCTTGTCCTCAAGCAAATACCGAGCTCAATAATCATGACCAATGATTTAGAGAGAGAGAGAGAGAGGTGTTGGTAAAAGAAAATACAGACATGATAGCATCATGATCATTATTATAACATCAATTATCAATCATAAAACTTCTCATGATCAAGTAACAATTCATTCACAAGTTAAAGTGTAGGCAATATAAACTTACTTGAAAACTAACAAACTTTGTTCTCAATCATCAATACAATTGCAATTCTTCGTATTTCGAGGAAGGGTCTATGTAAGAGCTTTTGGTTTAGCAAACTTCACATACTCAACTATCATATAGTCTTCCATGATTGTTGGTACTCAAAACAAATTTTTAGAACAAATTGTTTCAATCAGATACAAAGGAAGACAGGGTTTAATGTCTCACCTCCGAACTTGCTTATCTCGAGGATATAGTCAACAATAATAACTCATAGTTACATATATTTAATTGGATATAAATGCTTGGATCATTCCCTACCAAATTGAGATTGGAATAGGAGTAAATAATTTTGACTCTTGCATAAAAGTAAAGATTAAACATTGAAAAATAGGCCCTTCGCAGAGGGAAGCAGAGGTTGTCATGCGCTTTTGAATATCATATGTGCAAACTCTTAATGCAAAGGAATGTCACTTTATATTGCCCCTTATGATAGCAACCTTTATTGAGAAGTCTGTTGCTTTTACAATGTTAGCATCATAAGTTCGTATAAAACTTATTTTTCCTTACAATAAAATATCATACATATTTAGGAGCAATTTTTATTGCTTTAGACCGATGAGAACTCACTTGAAGGATCTTATTCAATCCATAGGTAGAAATGATGGACTCTCATGACGAGAAACTGAGTTTAAGGGTGTTTGGTGATACGTCTCCAACGTATCTATAATTTTTTATTGTTCCATAATATTATATTATCTATTTTGGATGTTTTATATGCATTAATATGCTATTTTATATGATTTTTGGGACTAACCTATTAACCTAGAGCTCAGTGTCAGTTTCTGTTTTTTTTCTTGTTTTAGAGTTTCGCGGAAAAGGAATACCAAACGGAGTCCAAATGGAATAAAACTTTCGCGATGATTTTTCTTGGACCACAAGACACCCAGGAGACTTGGAGTGCAAGTCAAAGGAGCCTCGAGGCGGCCACAAGGGTGGAGGGTGCGCCCCCCAACCTTGTGGGCCCCTCGTAGCCCCCGTAACCTAATTCTTTCGCCTATATATACTCTCATACCCCGAAAACATCCAGGGGAGCCACGAAACAACTTCTCCACCGCCGCAACCTTCTATACCCGTGATATCCCATCTTGGGGCCTTTTTCGGCATCCTGCAGGAGGGGGAATCGATCACGGAGGGCTTCTACATCATCACCATTGCCTCTCTGATGAAGCATGGGTAGTTTACTTTAGACCTATGGGTCCATAACTAGTAGCTAGATGGCTTCTTCTCTCTCTTTGATTCTCAATACAAAGTTCTCCTCGATGTTCTTGGAGATCTATTTGATGTAATACTCTTTTGCGGTGTGTTTTCCGAGATCCGATGAATTGTGGACTTATGATCAGCTTATCTATGAATATTATTTGAATCTCCTTTGAATTCTTATATGCATGATTTCATATCTTTGCAAGTCTCTTCGAACTATTGATTTGGTTTGGCCAACTAGATTGGTTTTTCTTGCAATGGGGGAAGTGCTTAGCTTTGGGTTCAATCTTGCGGTATCCTTTCCCAGTGATAGTAGGGGCAGCAAGGCACGTATTGTATTGTTGCCATCGAGGATAACAAGATGGGGTTTTCTTCATATTGCATGAGTCTATCCCTCTACATCATGTCATCTTGCTTAAGGCGTTACTCTATTTTTAACTTAATACTCTAGATGCATGCTGGATAGCGGTCGATGAGTGGAGTAATAGTAGTAGATGCAGGCAGGAGTCGGTCTACTTGTCTCGGACGTGATGC
>NC_041386.1:459608309-459610259 GCF_002162155.2 Triticum dicoccoides | reverse complement strand
AGACAAGTAGACCGACTCCTGCCTGCATCTACTACTATTACTCCACTCATCGACCGCTATCCAGCATGCATCTAGAGTATTAAGTTAAAAACAGAGTAACGCCTTAAGCAAGATGACATGATGTAGAGGGATAGACTCATGCAATATGAAGAAAACCCCATCTTGTTATCCTCGATGGCAACAATACAATACATGCCTTGCTGCCCTTACTGTCATCGGGAAAGGACACCGCAAGATTGAACCCAAAGCTAAGCACTTCTCCCATTGCAAGAAAGATCAATCTAGTAGGCCAAATCAAACTGATAATTCGAAGAGACTTGCAAAGATAACCAATCATACATAAAAGAATTCAGAGAAGATTCAAATATTATTCATAGATAGACTTGATCATAAACCCACAATTCATCGATCTCAACAAACACACCGCAAAATGAAGATTACATCGAATAGATCTCCACAAGAGAGGGTGAGAACATTGTATTGTGATCCAAAAAGAGAGAAGAAGCCATATAGCTACTAACTATGGCCCCGTAGGTCTCAGGTAAACAACTCACACTTCATCGGAGGGGCTATGGTGTTGATGTAAAAGCCCTTCGTGATCGATGCCCCCTCCGGCGGAGCTCCGGAACAGGCCCAAAGATGGGATCTCGTGGATACAGAAATTTGCGGCGGTGGAATTAGGGTTTTGGCTCCGTATCTGATCGTTTGGGGGTATGTGGGTATATATAGGAGGAAAAAGTACGTCGGTGGAGCAACAGGGGGCCCACGAGGGTGGAGGGCGCGCCTGGGGGGGTAGGCGCGCCCCCTACCTCGTGGCCTCCTGTTACGTGTCTTGATGTAGGGTCCAAGTCTCCTGAGTTGTATTCGATGAGAAAATCACGTTCCCGAAGGTTTCATTCCGTTTGGACTCTGTTTGATATTCCTTTTCTTCGAAACCCTAAAACAGGCAAAAATAGCAATTCTGGGCTGGCTCTCCGGTTAATAGGTTAGTCCCAAATATAATATAAAAGTGGATAATAAAGCCCAATAATGTCCAAAACAGTAGATAATATAGCATGGAGCAATCAAAAATTATAGATACGTTGGAGACGTATCAAGCATCCCCAAGCTTAATTCCTGCTCGTCCTCGAGTAGGTAAATGATAAAAACAGAATTTTTGATGCCGAGTGCTACTTGGCATAATTTTAATGTAATTCTTCTTAATTGTGGTATGAATATTCAGATCCAAAAGTTTCAAGACAAAAGTTCATATTGACATAAAAATGATAATACTTCAAGCATACTAACTAAGCAATTATGTCTTCTCAAAATAACATGGCCAAAGAAAGTTCATCCCTACAAAATCATATGGTTTAGTCATGTTTCATTTTCGTCACACAAGAATGCTATCATCATGCACAACCCCGATGACAAGCCAAGCAATTGTTTCATACTTTAGTAATCTCAAACCTATAAACTTTCACGCAATATATGAGCGCGAGCCATGGACATAGCACTATAGGTGGAATAGAATATAATGAGGGGGTTATGTGGAGAAGACAAAAAAGGAGGAAGTCTCACATCAACGAGGCTAATCAATGGGCTATGGAAATGCCCACCGATTGATGTTAATGCAAGGAGTAGGGATTGCCATGCAACGGATGCACTAGAGCTATAAATGTATGAAAGCTCAACAAAAGAAACTAGTGGGTGTGCATCCAACTTGCTTGCTCACGAAGACCTAGGGCACTTGAGGAGGCCCATTGTTGGAATATACAAGCCAAGTTCTATATGAAAAATTCCCACTAGTATATGAAAGTGATAACATGAGAGACTCTACTATGAAGATCATGGTGCTACTTTGAAGCACAAGCGTGGCAAAGGATAGTAACATTGTCCCTTCTCTCTTTTTCTCTCATTTTTTTCTTTTTCTCTTTTTTTGGGCCTTTTATCTTTTTATGGCCTTTTTTT
>NC_041386.1:459604468-459608004 GCF_002162155.2 Triticum dicoccoides | reverse complement strand
TATTCCTCACTTGGGACAATGCTCTAGAAAATGATGATCATCACACTTCTATTTATTTACAACTCGATACTAGAACAAAGATGACTCTATATGAATGCCTCCGGCGGTGTACCGGGATATGCAATGAACCAAGAGTGACATGTATGAAAGAATTATGAACGGTGGCTTTGCCACAAATACTATGTCAACTACATGACCATGCTAAGCAATATGACAATGATGAATGTGTCATGATGAACGGAATGATGGAAAATTGCATGGCAATATATCTCGGAATGGCTATGGAAATGCCATAATAGGTAGGTATGGTGGCTGTTTTGAGGAAGATATAAGGAGGTTTATGTGTGAAAGAGCGTATCATATCATGGGGTTTGGATGCACTGGCGAAGTTTGCACCAACTCTCAATGTGAGAAAGGGCAATGCACGGTACCGAAGAGGCTAGCAAGGATGGAAGGGTGAGAGTGTGTATAATCCATGGACTCAACATTAGTCATAAATAACTCACATACTTATTGCAAAAATCTACAAGTCATCAAAAACCTCGGTACTATGCGCATGCTCCTACGGGGATAGATTGGTAGGAAAAGACCATCGCTCGTCCCCAACCGCCACTCATTAGGAAGACAATCAAATAACACCTCATGTTTCAAATTTGTTGCATGATGTTTACCATACGTGCATGCTACGGGACTTGCAAACCTCAACACAAGTATTTCTCAATTTCACAACTACTCGACTAGCACGACTTTGATATTATTACCTCCATGTCTCAAAACAATCATCAAGCATCAAACTTCTCTTAGTATACAACACACTCATAAGAAAGTTTTATTATTAATCTTGCATACCAAGCATATTAGGATTTTAAGAAAATTACCATGCTATTAAGACTCTCAAAATAATCTAAGTGAAGCATGAGAGATCAATATTTTCTATAAAACAAATCCACCACCGTGCTCTAAAAGATATAAGTGAAGCACTAGAGCAAAATTATACAACTCAAAAGATATAAGCGAAGCACATAGAGTATTCTAACAAATTTCAAATCATGTATGGCTCTCTCAAAAGGTGTGTACAGCAAGGATGATTGTGGTAAACTAACAAGCAAAGATTCAAATAATACAAGACGCTCCAAGCAAAACACATATCATGTGGCGAATAAAAATATAGCTCCAAGTAAAGTTACCGATAGAAGTAGACAAAAGAGGGGATGCCTTCCGGGGCATCCCCAAGCTTAGGCTTTTGGTTGTCCTTATATTTTACCTTGGGGTGCCTTGGGCATCCCCAAGCTTAGGCTCTTGCCACTCCTTGTTCCATAATCCATCAAATCTTTACCCAAAACTTGAAAACTTCACAACACAAAACTTAAAGTAGAAAATCTCGTGAGCTCCGTTAGCGAAAGAAAACAAAAGACCACTTCAAGGTACTGTAATGAAATCATTATTTATTTATATGGGTGTTATACCTACTGTATTTCAACTTCTCTATGGTTCATAAACTATTTTACTAGCCATAGATTCATCAAAATAAGCAAACAACACACGAAAAACAGAATCTGTCAAAAACAGAACAGTCTGTAGTAATCTGTAGCTAGCGCAAGATATGGAACCCCAAAAATTCTAAAATAAATTTCTGGACGTGAGTAATTTATCTATTAGTCATTTGAAAAAATAATTAACTAAATATCACTTTCCAAATAAAAATTACAGCAGTTCTCGTGAGCGCTAAAGTTTCTGTTTTTTACAGCAAGTTCAACAAGACTTTCCCCAAGTCTTCCCAACGGTTCTACTTGGCACAAACACTAATTAAACACAAAAACACAACCAAAACAGAGGCTAGATAATTTATTTATTACTAAACAGGAGCAAAAAGCAAGAAATAAAAATAAAATTGGGTTGCCTCCCAACAAGCGCTATCGTTTAACGCCCCTAGCTAGGCATAACAAGCAAGAATAGATCTAGGTATTGCCATCTTTGGTAGGCAATCCATAAGTGGCTCTCATAATAGATTCATAAGGTAGTTTAATTTTCTTTCTAGGAAAGTGTTCCATGCATTTCCTTAATGGAAATTGGAATCTAATATTTCCTTCCTTCATATCAATAATTTCACCAATCGTTCTAAGGAAAGGTCTACCAAGAATAATAGGACATGAAGGATTGCAATCTATGTCAAGAACAATAAAATCTACAGGCACATAATTCCTATTTGCAACAATAAGAACATCATTAATTATTCCGATAGGTTTCTTAATAGTGGAATCCGCAACGTGCAAGTTTAGAGAGCAATCATCAAAATCACGGAAACCTAACAAATCACACAAAGTCTTTGGAATCGTGGAAACACTAGCACCCAAATCACATAAGGCATAGCATTCATGATCTTTAATTTTAATTTTAATAGTTGGTTCCCACTCATCATAAAGTTTGCTAGGGATAGAAACTTCCAATTCAAGTTTTTCTTCATAAGATTGCATCAAGGCATCAACGATATGTTTAGTAAACGCTTTATTTTGACTATAAGAGTGAGGAGAATTTAGCACAGATTGCAACAAGGAAATACAATCAATCAAAGAGCAATTTTCATACTTAAATTCCTTGAAATCCATAATAGTGGGTTTAGCAACATCCAGGGTTTTAATTTCTTCAATCCCACTTTTACCAAATTGTAACGCCCCATATGTAACTTGCCATATTTGTATTCCAACTCTTGCCATTTTCGGCACTAAGTTATGATATTCCTCGTTGTTGGGTTTCATCTTCGTTTTGTATTTTGTCTTTTCATGCATCTCATATCATGTCATCATGTGCATCGCATTTGCATACATGTTCGTCTCATGCATCCGAGCATTTTCCCTGTTGTCCGTTTTGCATTCCGGCGCTCCTATGTCCTCCGGCGTCCCCTTTTGCCAATTTTCGTGTGCGGGTGTTAAGCATTCTCGGACTGGACCAAGACTTGCCAAGCGGCCTTGGTGTACTACCGGTAGACCACCTGTCAAGTTTTGTTCCATTTGGACTTCGTTTGATACTCCAACGGTTAACCGAGGAACCGAAAAGGCCTCGTGTGTGTTGCAGCCCAACACCTCTCCAAAGTGGCCCAAAACCCACCTCAATCCCCTTCATCCTCTCGGTCGTTCGATCATGATCGCGTGGCCGAAAACCGTGCTCAATTTTCAGTCTCCTAGCTCCTTATATCTATAAATAGGTGCATCCCCCCGAAATTTGCGGATGAACCCTAATTTTTCTTCCCCGCCGCCGTCGGACGCTTCTTCCCCATCGGCCGGACGTGTCCGCCCCCCTCTCCACCGCCACGTGTCATCGCGCCATTCATCGGGGCGCCGAGCCCACTTCACCGTCCGACCCGCGCGCCGGCCCGTCGGGGCCCAGGCGGGGCCCTATCGGCCTGCGCGCCGCCGCCTACCTGGCTCGCCCCCGCCGCCCGGTTCGTCTCCTCCCGCACCGCCTCGCTGCCTCTTCGCTGCCGGCCACTGCCGCCATCGCCGAGCTTCACCAGCTCGCCGGGGCGCCGCTCGCCGTCT
>NC_041386.1:459579788-459604145 GCF_002162155.2 Triticum dicoccoides | reverse complement strand
GTCGCGGAGCGCCGCCTCGCGCCGTTCACTGTCTCCGGCTCCGGCCATCTCCCTCCTCCCCGCTGGATCCGGCCAGTCCACCGACTCCGGCCACCGCTCCATCAACTCCGGCGATGAGCTCCGTCGAACCTCGTGAAGCATGCCTTAGATCCAGATCTGAAATTAGGGTTGACCTCGTTTTTCCCCAAGTCCCCAATATTTTTTAGCATTCTTCATCTTGTCATAACTTTGCATCCGTAACTACGTTTTGGGCGTGTAGCATATCAAATTCTTCGCCAGGATGTGCACTTTATTTCATTACATTGCACCATGTTCATTTGAGTTCATCTTGATGCCCTAAATATTGTTGCAAGAGTGCTATGTAATGTTAGTTTCTGTTTCTTAACAGATTATGGACATTTGTCATTTTTGCCATGTTTAATGTGTGCCTCTTATGAACTTGAGCCCTACATGTGTTTTGTTATATCATGCCATCTTTACAGGGGTGTATGCCATGTATTTGTGTGATCAATGTGGTGACTAGCACAAGCATGCAAAGTAGCTCTCGTGATGTTGCTGATTTCAGGGACTTAGAATTCTTCTAAGTCATTTCCCTGATGATATTTTTATGCCATGTATTCTTGTTGCTATAGAGTGATCCATGCCTATTTTGAGCATGTTCAGTAAGGATGATTTTGAGATATTGTTGTGATCTATCCATCCATGTCTTTGTTTGCAATTATGGAGTACCCTAGCATGACTCAATCTTGCTCTACTTTTGCTATAAAATGTTCCTGGCAGATTGTTTACGTGTTAATCAATTTTGTCGAGGTTGTTGTAGTTGTTCCATGCATGCTATGAGGGTGTTCTTGCCATGGTTAGCTTATTGATCATGTCTTCTTGCTGGGTGTATGCTTAGTTTGTCATGCAATTCCTTGTGGTAAGTGCATCGAGCTCACAAACATGCCTATGTAACTCTGTTTTTGCCATGTTCCAGTTTTTTGTTAAGTTTGAATCTGTTAACGAAACTTGCTATGTTTACATGGTTGCCTTTGTATTTTCTTATCCCTTTTGGCTTATGGTCAGTAAGGGACTTTTGTTATATGCTTTGAGTAGCTTCATGCCATGCCTTGGTTTGCCATGATATGTTCCTGTAGCATGTTGTTATCTTGCTCTAAACATTGCTTCCTGATGTTAAATCCTGACATCATGTTATTTTCACTAAGTCTGTGAACCTGATATCTTTTGCACTTTTGTCATGATTGTTTGAACCTGCTATTGTGTGAATTAGCCGTAGCTCAGTGTTCATATTTTGTCAAGCATCTTGAGTGGATCACTTTCATGTGCTTTGTTGCTATGTTAGAGTGCAGTAGCTTATTTCTCTTGATGCATTTAGATGGCATCGTGCTGTTAATCGCAGATTGGTGCCATTATTGTTTTGCTTGCCATTTGCAAACCGTGCATCCGATTCTGGTGATCTTTATATCGATTTCGACCGATATAAACTCATCTTTCCAGTGGCACTCTTGGTTTGCCAAGTTGAGGCCTGGTTCAATCTTTCCTTTCCGAAGCACGCATATGCATTGCATATCACATCCCGCATACCATGCCATGTTTTGCATCATGTTGCTTGCGCATTGCACCGTGGTTGATCGTGGTTCCCTTTTCTTGTGTTCTTGCTTTGCATAGAGCTGGGAGACGAGTACGTCATCGAGGAATCCGTTGAGTACGCTTACGAGGATCAAGCTTACGTCAACTCGGAGAACTTTGCAGGCAAGATGAACATACCCTCGAAATCACTTATATCTTTGCTTGCTAGATGCTCGCTCTATTGCTATGCCTATGCTACGATACCTACCACATGCTTTATCATGCCTCCCATATTGCCATGTCAAACCTCTAACCCACCTTGTCCTAGCAAACCGTTGTTTGGCTATGTTACCGCTTTGCTCAGCCCCTCTTGTAGCGTTGCTAGTTGCAGGTGAAGATTGGAGTTTGTTCCTTGTTGGAACATGTTTATTGTTGGGATATCACTATTATATCTTGTCTACTTTAATCCATCTATACACTTGGTAAAGGGTGGAAGGCTCGGCCTTATGCCTGGTGTTTTGTTCCACTCTTGCCGCCCTAGTTTCCGTCATACCGGTGTTATGTTCCTTGATTTTGCGTTCCTTACACGGTTGGGTTATAATGGGAACCCCTTGACAGTTCGCCTTGAATAAAACTCCTCCAGCAAGGCCCAACCTTGGTTTTACCATTCGCCACCTAGCCTTTTTTCCCTTGGGTTCCGCGGACTCAAGAGTCATCTTTATTTTAAACCCCCGGGCCGGTGCTCCTCTGAGTGTTGGTCCAAACTAGAGCCCTTTGCAGCGCCCCCTCAGGGAAACTCGAGGTTTGGTTTTAGTTGTACGGAGCGCTCATCCGGTGTGCCCTGAGAACGAGATATGTGCAGCTCCTACCGGGATTTGTCGGCACATTCAGGCGGCTTTGCTGGTTTAGTTTTACCATTATCGAGATGTCTTGTAACCGGGATTCCGAGTCTGATCGGGTCGTCCTGGGAGAAGGAATATCCTTCATTGACCGTGAGAGCTTGTGATGGGATAAGTTGGGACACCCCTGCAGGGATTTGATCTTTCGAAAGCCGTGCCCGCGGTTATGGGCAGATGGGAATTTGTTAATGTCCTGTTGTAGAAAACCTGAAACTTAACTTAATTAAAATGGATCAACAGCCTGTGTAGCCGTGATGGTCTCTTTTAGGCGGAGTCCGGGAAGAGAACACGGTCTCATGTTATGCTTGAACATAAGTATTTCTAGGATCACTTCTTGATCATAGTTTCTCGACCGTGCCTTGCCTTCTCTTCCCGCTCTCATTTGCTTATGTTAGCCACCATATATGCTAGTGCTTGCTGCAGCTCCACCTCATACCTTTTACCTACCCATAAGCTTAAATAGTCTTGATCGCAAGGGTGTGAGATTGCTGAGTCCCCGTGACTCACAGATTACTTCCAAAACCAGATGCAGGTGCCGATGATACCGTTCCAGGAGATGCGACTGAGCTCAAGTGGGAGTTCGATGAGGACTCAGGAGGATACTATGTTTCCTTTCCAGATGATCAGTAGTGGAGCCCAGTTGGGGCGATCGGGGATCTTATGCATGTGGGGTTGTCTTTATTTTGGTTCCGTAGTCGGACCTTGATTGTATCTGGATGATTGTAATGCTATATTTATGCTATTGTGTGACATGGCGATTGTAAGCCAACTATGTACCTCTTTTCTTATTCAGTACATGGGATGTGTAAAGATTACCCCTCTTGCGACATTGCCTACAATGCGGTTATGCCTCTAAGTCGTGCTCCGACACGTGGGAGATATAGCCGCATCGTGGGTGTTACACAAATTTAGTATCAAGATCAAAAGATTCAGAATTCTTGGAACACCTTCTAGGTAAAGGTGGATCATATTCAGTCCCATCATTATCAAGATTCATATTGCAAAACAAAGATTTAATAGGGGACACAACAATAACTTTTAGAACTTCATCAGTATTTTCATAGGAACTAGAAGAGCACGCTTTTATAAAGGCATCTTTCTTAGCACGCATCCTAGCGGTTCTTTCTTTGCACTCATCAATGGAAATTCTCATGGCTTTGAGAGACTCATTGATATCATGCTTAGGTGGAATAGATCTAAGTTTCAAAGAGTCAACATCAAGAGCAATTCTATCAACGTTCCTAGCCAAATCATCAACCTTAAGCAATTTTTTTTCAATCATAGCATTAAAATTCTTTTGCGAAGTAATAAATTCTTTAATATTAGATTCAAAATCAGAGGGCATCTTATTATAATTTCCATAAGAATTGTTGTAGGAATTACCATAATTATTTGAGGGATTACTAGGATAAGGCCTAGGATTGAAATTTCCTCTATACGCGTTGTTACCAAAATTGTTCCTACCAACAAAGTTCACATCCATAGATTCATTATTATTCTCAATCAAAGTAGACAAGGGTGTATCATTAGGATCAGAAGAAACACTCTTATTAGCAAATAATTTCATAAGTTCATCCATCTTTCCACTCAAAAGATTAATTTCTTCTATCGCATGCACCTTTTTATTAGTAGATCTTCAGTATGCCATTGAGAATAATTAACCATAATATTATCTAGGAGTTTAGTAGCTTCTCCTAAAGTTATTTCCATAAAAGTGCCTCCCGCGGCCGAGTCTAAAAGATTTCTAGAAGCAAAATTCAATCCGGCATAAAAAATTTGTATAATCATCCATAAATTTAAACCATGAGTAGGGCAATTACGTATCATTAATTTCATTCTCTCCCAAGCTTGTGCAACATGTTCATGATCAAGTTGCTTAAAGTTCATGATATCATTTCTAAGAGAGATGATCTTAGCAGGAGGAACATACTTAGAGATAAAAGCATCTTTGCACTTGTTCCATGAATCAATACTATTTTTAGGCAAAGAGAACATGGTCTTATTTTATGCTTGAACGTAAGTATTTCTAGGATCACTTCTTGATCATAGTTTCTCGACTGTGCCTTGCCTTCTCTTCTCGCTCTCATTTGCGTATGTTAGCCACCATATATGCTAGTGCTTGCTACAGCTCCACCTCATACCTTTTACCTACCCATAAGCTTAAATAGTCTTGATCGTGAGGGTGTGAGATTGCTGAGTCCCGGTGACTCACAGATTACTTCCAAAACCAGATGCAGGTGCCGATGATACCGTTCCAGGATATGCGACTGAGCTCAAGTGGGAGTTCGATGAGGACTCAGGACGATACTATGTTTCCTTTCCAGACGATCAATAGTGGAGCCCAGTTGGGGCGATCGGGGATCTTATGCATGTGGGGTTGTCTTTATTTTGGTTCTGTAGTGGGACCTTGATTGTATCTGGATGATTGTAATGCTATATTTATGCTATTGTGTGACGTGGCGATTGTAAGCCAACTATGTACCTCTTTTCTTATTCAGTACATGGGATGTGTAAAGATTACCCCTCTTGCGACATTGCCTACAATGCGGTTATGCCTCTAAGTCGTGCTCCGACACGCGGGAGATATAGCCGCATTATGGGTGTTACAAGTTGGTAATCAGAGCCTTCCCCGACTTAGGAGCCCCCTGCTTGATCGAATCGCTGGCGTTGTTGAGTCTAGAAAAATGTTTTGAGTCTTTTAGGATTATATATATCGGAGAGTAGGATTATTTTTACTCCTCGGTCCCTTCGTCGCTCTAGTGAGGCATCCTGACGTAGAGTTTTGACTCTTATCTTCTCAAATTTCACTAAAAAAATTTAGGATCACAAGGGTATCTTGGAATCATTCCGATGGTTTTGTGACGAGAACATTGTTCTTGGTGCCTCCTGACATTTAGGGGTTGTGGCGGTGTCCCGGGGAGTTGAGCTCCGAGGTGTTGTCGTCACAATTTTATCGTTGCAGTTCTGGAATACCTGAGTTTCACCGACATTGAAAATCTCTTTTATGTAGTTGTTGGTGAGATAACCTCGACGCCACCCAATACTGGGGCTGGAGTTCGGGAGTATTGCCATAACTCGTATAATGGATGCTTTTCGAAGGTTGAGGTAAATGATTTCTGAAAGTTTCTTGGTTATGTGTTGAAGGATGGATACAAATGGATGTAGGATTTGCTAGTTTTGGGTGAGATATTATGCTTCCCCTGTATCCCCAACACCTGATTGCATAACCGGAAAAATTCGGGAGTTTCATAGGTGGGAATTCATGTAGCTCTAGTATTTCTTCCGCGAATATTTGGTTTGTGATTGGGTAATCCTTACCAAGTATTTGTTCATGTACATACCTTATTGTTTTATTCATCTACCTCTATCTAAGTCGCTTCTCAATTTATGGAAGTGTGACCATTTAATTTGGAATTCATTCGTTCATTCTTGTTCGAATGCTGAGACTATATGTTGCAATTTCGATCCATTTGATTCAGCTTGAATATATGTCTTTCAAGATGCTAACGGATGTCACCCTCTTTAGGATGGCTCCTCCAATGCGTCTGAATTCGGATCCGCCGCCACCACCTCCACCTCCGGAGGCATGGCAAGCTGTGATGGCCGCTACCAATGCCAACACGCAGATGCTCATGCAACTCTTGCAAGAGCGCAATCAAGGAAATCAAGGCCATGGCAACAATCAGAATCAGTTTGCTACACTCAACCAGTTCCTCGCTAACCAGCCAAAGACTTTCAGTATCTGTGTCGAGGCCACAGACGCTGATGATTGGCTCGTGGATATCTGCAAGCATTTCGAGTTCAGCAATGTCAGGCCTGAGGACTTTGTCAAGTTTGCTTCGTTCCAACTCAAAGACCAAGCTGCAGAGTGGTATCAGCAATACAAAGATTCCAGAGGAGGTCATGTGATTACCTGGGATGAATTCCTCCAAGACTTCAAAGCTCACCACATTCCTCAGAGTGTTGTTGAGAGCAAGCGTGAGGAGTTCCGCAATCTGAAGCAAGGCAGCTTGTCTGTTTACCAGTACAACATCATGTTCCAGAAGCTCGCTCGTTTCGCTAAGCAAGATGTCCCTGACGAGAAGAGCATGATTTATCAGTTCAGAGGTGGCCTCAGAGAAGATCTGCAAGTAGCTCTTGTGCTTTTTGAGCCGAAGAAGTATGACGAATTCTACAACATGGCACTGAAACAATAGGCTGCTTAGCTCAAGTGCGATGCTTCTAAGAAGAGAGTCAGGGATGCAACTCCTTCTTCCTCAACTCAAGTGGTAGCTAAGCAGCAAAAGTATTGGTTGCCTCCTCCTCCTCCATTCCGTCAGCCTTATCAGCAGAAGAGCAAAGGTGGCAATGGATCTTCCCACCCACCCAACCCAGGCTTTCAGAATAAGACTTCATCTCATGCTCCAAGACCAAGTGCTCTGTATCACCGTCCGCTTTCAGAGGTCACATGCAACAAGTGTCAGCAGAAGGGTCACTATGCAAACAAATGCTTCAACCAGAGGAGTCTTCTGCCTCCTCCTCCTGTGAGATCTGCCAGCACCGCAGTGGTCAAGCATAATCCCAAGCATGCCAAGGTAAAGTTGATGAACACAGCTCAGGCAGAGGACTCGTCAGAAGTTATCATGGGTAACCTTCCTATTAACGATGTTCCTGCAAAAGTCCTTTTTGATATTGGTGCATCGCATTGTTTCATTTCTAAACCTTTTGCATCAAAGTATGAGTGCGATTATCAACATTTGCCAAGATCTTTATCAATTGTGTCCCCGGGCAAGCAAATGACAGCTAATATCTGCGTCTCGGATGTTACTATCATGTTGGGCGACTACAAATTTCTAGCTTCTCCTATTGTTATTGGTGACTCGGATATTGATCTTATTCTCGGAATGGACTAGCTTTCTAAGCACAAGGCTCAGCTTGATTATGCTGCCAGGCAGATTCAATTGACACATTCGTCTGAGGATGTAATCGTCTTTACCGCTCGTGATGATACCATTCGACTGTTTTCTCTCAATGAGAAGGGCGAGTTGGATGCCATCTCTCAGATTCCAGTCGTTTGTGAATATCAAGACGTCTTTCTAGAAGAGCTTCCAGGAATGCCTCCTCACCGGCTAGTTGAATTCGTTATTGATCTTGAGCCTGGCACGGAACCTGTTTGCAAACGTCCTTACAAGCTTGGACCTGAAGAGTTGAAGGAGCTGAAGAAACAACTCGATATTCAAGAGCGTATGGGTCTCATCCGACCAAGTTCTTCTCCATGGGGTTGTGGTGTTCTTTTTGTCAAGAAGAAGGATGGAACGGACCGACTTTGTGTCGACTACCGTCAATTGAACAAGAAGACCATAAAGAACAAGTACCCACTTCCCAACATCAACGAGCTTTTTGAACAACTCAAAGGTGCTCAAGTATTCTCCAAGCTTGACCTCCGTATGGGCTATCATCAGATTCGCATTCGTGAACAAGATATCCCCAAGACAGCATTCAGAACAAGCTATGGTTCATATGAATACACTGTCATGTCTTTCGGCCTTGTCAATGCTCCTCCAACATTCTCTCGCATTATGAACTTCATCTTAAACCCTTACACAAATGACTTTGTCTTGGTCTATCTCGATGACATTTTGGTCTTTTCCAAGAACAAGGAGGATCATGCCAAACACTTGAGATTGGTGTTGGATAAACTCAAAGAACATCAGTTCTATGCGAAGTTTTCAAAGTGCGAGTTTTGGTTCGATGAGGTTCTCTACCTTGGGCATATCATCTCCACCAAGGGCATAGCTGTTAATCCTGAGAAGGTGTCTTCAATTCTGAATTGGGAACTGCCTCAGAATGTGAAGCAACTCCGCAGCTTCCTTGGACTTGCAAGCTATTGTCGAAGGTTCGTTGAGAATTTCTCTAAGATCGCGAAGCATCTTTCTGACCTCCTTCAGAAGCATGTGAAGTATGTCTGGTCGCCTGAATGTGACATCGCTTTCAACACCCTCAAAGAGAAGTTAGTCATAGCTCCAGTTCTGACTCCTCCTGATGAATCCAAACCATTCAAAGTTTTCTATGATGCTTCCCTTCAAGGTCTCGGTGATGTGTTGATGCAAGAGAAGAAAGTTGTGGCCTATACCTCTCACCAGTTGAAGCCCAATGAAAAGAACTACCCCACTCATGACCTCGAGTTGGCGGCAGTTGTCCATGCTCTTTTAACATGGAGACATCTCTTGTTGGGAAGAAAAGTGGACATCTTCACTGATCATAAGAGTCTCAAGTATATCTTCACTCAGCCCAACCTCAACCTCAGGCAGACTCGTTGGGTCGAAATGATTCAAGAGTATAATCCGAGTATTGAATACACTCCAGGCAAGGCCAATGTAATTGCTGACGCATTGCGCAGAAAGGCTTACTGCAACAGTTTGATTCTCAAGCCCTACCAACCAGAGCTTTGTGAAGCTTTCCACAAACTTAATCTCCAAGTTGTTCCTCAAGGATTCCTTGCCAACCTCCAAGTCTCTCCTACTTTGGAAGATCAGATTCATGAGGCTCAACTTCTTGATGCTATGGTGAAGAAGGTGAAGATCGGGATTGCCAAGAGCCAACCCAAGTACAAGTGATATCGCGTTGATGACAAGAATACTCTATTCTTCGAGGATCGCATTGTTGTTCCTAAGGGTGACCTTCGTAAAGTCATTATGAATGAGGCTCACAATTCACTCCTCTCTATTCACCCGGGGAGTACACAGATGTACCATGACCTCAAGCAGTCGTATTGGTGGACTCGAATGAAGTGCGAGATTGCTCAGTTCATGAATGAATGTGGTGTCTGCAGAAGAGTGAAGGCAGAACACTAACGACCAGCTGGTCTCCTCCAACCTCTTGCCATTCTAGAATGGAAGTTTGACCATATTGAGATGGACTTCGTGACTGGATTTCCCAAGTCCAAGCGTGGCAATGATGCTATCTTCGTTGTCATCGACAAGCTCACTAAAGTGGCTCATTTTCTTCCTATCAAAGAATCTATCACAGCAGCTTAGTTGGCAGAGTTATATACCTCCAGGATTGTCTCTCTGCACTGCATTCTGCAGTTGATATCTTCAGATCATGGAAGCATCTTCACCTCTAAGTTCTGGTACTCCTTTCAGAAGGCCATGGGCACCAACATTCGCTTCAGCACAGCCTTTCATCCTCAAACTAGTGGCCAAGTCGAGTGAGTCAATCAAATTCTTGAAGATATGCTCAGGGCATGTGTCATTTCTTTCAGTATGAAGTGGGAAAATTGTCTTCCATATGACGAGTTCTCCTACAACAACAGCTTCCAAGCGAGTTTGGGCAAGGCCCCATTCGAGATTCTCTATGGCAGAAAGTGTCCTACTCCTCTTAATTGGTCAGAGACTGGTGAACGCCAACTTCTTGGCAATGACTTGATCACAGAGGCTGAAGAAATGTGCAAAGTCATTCGTGAAAATCTCAAAGCCGCGCAATCGCGCCAGAAGAGTTGCTATGATAGCAAGCATCGTGACTTGGTTTTCGAGATCGGAGACCATGTCTACCTACACATCTCTCCAATGAAAGGTACTCGTCGCTTCGGTATCAAAGGGAAGCTGCCCCTAGTGAAAGAAATATGCCCTAGAGGCAATAATAAAGTTATTATTTATTTCCTTATATCATGATAAATGTTTATTATTCATGCTAGAATTGTATTAACCGGAAACATAATACATGTGTGAATACATAGACAAACAGAGTGTCACTAGTATGCCTCTACTTGACTAGCTCCTTGATCAAAGATGGTTATGTTTCCTAACCATAGACATCAGTTGTCATTTGATTAATGGGATCACATCATTAAGAGAATGATGCGATTGACTTGACCCATTCCGTTAGCTTAGCACACGATCGTTTAGTTTGTTGCTATTGCTTTCTTCATGACTTATACATGTTCCTATGACTATGAGATTATGCAACTCCCATTTATCGGAGGAACACTTTGTGTGCCACCAAACGTCACAACGTAACTGGGTGATTATAAAGGTGCTCTACAGGTGTCTCCGAAGGTACTTGTTGGGTTGGCATATTTCGAGATTAGGATTTGTCACTCCGATTGTGGAGAGGTATCTCTGGGCCCACTCGGTAATGCACATCACTATAAGCCTTGCAAGCATTGCAACTAATGAGTTAGTTGCGAGATGATGCATTACGGAATGAGTAAAAAGACTTGCCGGTAACGAGATTGAACTAGGTATTGAGATACTGACGATTGAATCTTGGGCAAGTAACATACCAATGACAAAGAGAACAATGTATGTTGTCATGCGGTTTGACCGATAAAGATCTTCGTAGAATATGTAGGAGCCAATATGAACATCCAGGTTCCGCTATTGGTTATTGACCGAAGATGTGTCTCGGTCATGTCTACATAGTTCTCGAACCCGTAGGGTCCGCACGCTTAAAGTTCGATGACGGTTATATTATGAGTTTATGTGTTTTAATGTACCGAAGGAGTTCGAAGTCCCGGATGAGATCGGGGACATGACGAGGAGTCTCCAAATGGTCGATATGTAAAGATCGATATATTGGACGACTATATTCGGACATCGGAAAGGTTCCGAGTGATTCGGGTATTTTCGGGAGTACCGGGGAGTTACGGGAATTCGTATTGGGCCTTAATGGGCCATACGGGAAAGGAGAGAAAGGCCTCAAAGGGTGGCCGCACCCCCCCCCCCATGGGCTGGTCCGAATTGGACTAGGGAGGGGGGGCCTTCCTTCCTTCTCCTTTTCCCTTCCCTTTCCTTCCCTCCTACTCCTACTACTTGGAAGGGTTCCTAGTTCTACTAGGAAAAGGGGAATCCTACTCCCGGTGGGAGTAGGACTCCCCTAGGGCGCGCCATAGAGAGGGCCGGCCCTCCCCCTCCTCCACTCCTTTATATACGGGGGCAGGGGGCACCCCAAAGACACAACAATTGATCTCTTGATCTCTTATCCATGTGCGGTGCCCCCCTCCACCATAATCCACCTCGATCATATCGTAGCGGTGCTTAGGCGAAGCCCTGCATCGATAGAACATCATCATCGTCACCACCTGTCGTGCTGACAGAACTCTCCCTCAAAGCTCGGCTGGATCGGAGTTTGAGGGATGTCATCGAGTTGAACGTGTGCAGAACTTGGAGGTGCCATGCATTCGGTACTTGATCGGTCGGATCGTGAAGATGTACGACTACATCAACCATGTTGTGCTAACGCTTCCGCTTTTGGTCTACGAGGTGCATTCAGTACTTGATCGGTTGGATCGTGAAGATATACGACTACATCAACCGCGTTGTGCTAACGCTTCCGCTTTCGGTCTACGAGGGTACATGAACAACACTCTTCCCTCTCGTTGCTATGCATCACCATGATCTTGCGTGTGCGTAGGAATTTTTTGGAAATTACTACGTTCCCCAACAGTGGTATCAGAGCCAGGTTTTATACGTAGATGTCATATGCATGAGTAGAACACAAGTGAGTTGTGGGCGATATAAGTCATACTGCTTACCAGCATGTCATACTTTGGTTTGGTGGTATTGTTGGATGAAGCGACCCGAACCGACATTACCCGTACACTTACGCGAGACTGATTCTACCGCCGTGCTAGGCACATAGGTGACTAGCGGGTGTCAGTTTCTCCAACTTTAGTTGAACCGAGTGTGGCTACGCCCGGTCCTTGCGAAGGTTAAAACAGCACCAACTTGACAAACTATCGTTGTGGTTTTGATGCGTAGGTAAGAACGGTTCTTGCTAAGCCCGTAGCAGCCACGTAAAACTTGCAACAACAAAGTAGAGGACGTCTAACTTGTTTTTGTAGGGCATGTTGTGATGTGATATGGTCAAGACGTGACGAGATATAAGTTGTTGTATAAGATGATCATGTTTTGATGAAGTTACCGGCAACTGGCAGAAGCCTTATGGTTGTCTCTTTATTGCATAAGATGCCAGTGCCAAATAATTGCTTTACTTTATCGCTATGCGATAGCAATAGTTGCAAGAGCAATAGTTGGCGAGACGACCATGTGACGACACATTGATATAGATCAAGATGATGGAGATCATGGTGTCATGCCGGTGACGATGGAAATCATGACGATGCTTTGGAGATGGAGATGAAAGGCACAAGATGATGATGGCCATATCATGTCACATATTTTGATTGCATGTGATGTTTATCTTTTATGCATCTTATTTTGCTTAGTTCGACGGTAGCTTTATAAGATTATCTCTCACTAAATTTCAAGATAAGAAGTGTTCTCCCTGAGTATGCACCGTTGCCAAAGTTCGGCGTGCCCAGACACCACGTGATGATCGGGTGTGATAAGCTCTACGTCCATCTACAACGGGTGCAAGCCAGTTTTGCACACGTAGAATACTCAGGTCAAACTTGACGAGCCTAGCATATGCAGATATGGCCTCGGAACATGAGACCGAAAGGTCGAGCGTGAATCATATAGTAGATATGATCAACATAGTGATGTCCACCATTGGAAACTACTCCATTTCACGTGATGATCGGTTATGGTTAAGTTGATTTGGATCACGTGATCACTTAGAAGATTAGAGGGATGTCTTTCTAAGTGGGAGTTCTCAAGTAATATGATTAATTGAACTTAAATTTATCATGAACTTAGTCCTATTAGTATTAGCATATCTATGTTGTAGATCAATAGCTTGCGTTTAGCTCCCCTGTTTTATTTTAGATATGTTCCTAGAGAAAACTAAGTTGAAAGATGATAGTAGCAATGATGCGGACTGGGTCCGTGATCTGAGGTTTATCCTCATTGCTGCACAGAAGAATTATGTCCTTGATGCACTGCTAGGTGACTGACCTATTGCAGGAGCAGATGCAGACGTTGTGAACGTTTGGCTAGCTCAATATGATGACTACTTGATAGTTTAGTGCACCATGCTTAACGGCTTAGAATCGGGGCTTCAAAGATGTTTTGAATGCCATGGAGCATATAAGATGTTCCAAGAGTTGAAATTGGTATTTCATACTCATGCCCGTGTCGAGAGGTATGAGACCTCTGACAGTACTTTGCCTACAAGATGGAGGAGAATAGCTCAACAAGTGAGCATGTGCTCAGATTGTCTGAGTACTACAATTGCTTGAATCAAGTGGGAGTTAATCTTCCAGATAAGAGAGTAATTGACAAAGTTCTCTAGTCACTATCACCGAGTTACTAGAACTTAGTGATGAACTATACTATGCAAGGGATGACAAAAGTAATTCTCAAGCTCTTCGTGATGCTGAAATCGACGAAGGTAGAAATCAAGAAAAGCATCAAGTGTTGATGGTTGACAAAGAGCACTAGTTTCAAAAAGGGCAAAGGGAAGAAAGGGAACTTCAAGAAGAACGGCAAGCAAGTTGCTGCTCAAGTGAAGAAGCCCAAGTCTAGACCTAAGCCTGAGACTGAGTGCTTCTACTACAAAGGGACTGGTCACTAGAAGCGGAACTGCCCCAAGTATATGGCGGATAAGAAGGATGGCGAGGTGAACAAAGGTATATTGGATATCCATGTTATTGATGTGTACTTCAGTAGTGTTTATAGCAACCCCTCGGTATTTGATACTAGTTCAGTTGCTAAGAGTAGTAACTTGAAACAAGAGTTGCAGAATGAACAAAGACTAATTAAGGGTGAAGTGATGATGTGTGTTGGAAGTAGTTCCAAGAATGATATGATCATCATCGCACACTCCCTATACTTTCGGGATTAGTGTTGAACCTAAATAAGTGTTATTTGGTGTTTGCGTTGAGCATGAATATGGTTTGATCATGTATATTGCAATACGGTTATTCATTTAAGTTAAGAATAATTGTTATTCTGTTTACATGAATAAAACCTTCTATGGTTATACACCCAATGAAAATGGTTTGTTGAATCTCGATCGTAGTGATACACATATTCATAATATTGAAGCCAACAGATGCAAAGTTAATAATGATAATGCAACTTATTTGTGGCACTGTCGTTTGGGCTATATTGGTGTAAAGTGCATGAAGAAAATCCATGCTGATGGGCTTTTTTGATTATGAATCATATGATGCTTGCGAACCATGCCTCATGGGCAAAGATGACTAAGACTCCGTTCTCTAGAACAATGGAGCGAGCAACTGACTTATTGGATATAATACATACTGATGTATGAGGCCCGATGAGTGTTGAGGCTCGCTGAGGGTATCGTTATTTTCTGACCTTCATAGATGATTTGAGCAGATATGGGTATATCTACTTAAAGAAACATAAGTCTGAAACATTTGAAAAGTTCAAAGAATTTCATAGTGAAGTAGAAAATCAACATAACAAGAAAATAAAGTTTCTACGATCTAATCGCAGAGGCGAATATTTGAGTTACGAGTTTGGTCTTCAATTAAAACAATGTGGAATAGTTTCACAAACTCATGCCACCTGGAACACCATAGCGTAATGGTGTGTCCAAACGTCATAATTGTAGTTTATTTGATATAGTGCAATCTATGATGTCTCTTACCGATTTAACACTATCGTTTTGGGGTTATGCATTAGAGACAGCTACATTCACGTTAAATAGGGCACCATCGAAATCTGTTGAGACGACGCCTTATGAACTGTGGTTTGGCAAGAAACCAAAGTTGTTGTTTCTTAAAGTTTGGGGTGGCGATGCTTATGTGAAAAAGTTTCAAACTGGTAAGCTTGAACCCAAATCGGAGAAGTGCATCTTCATAGGATACCCGAACGAAATTGTTGGGTACACCTTCTATCACAGATCCGAAGGCAAATTTGTTGCTGAGAATAGATCCTTTCTAGAGAAGGAGTTTCTCTCGAAAGAAGTGAGTGGGAGGAAAGTAGAACTTGATGAGGTAACTATACCTGCTCCCTTATTGGAAAGTAGTTCATCACAGAAATCTGTTCCTGTGACTACTACACCAATTAGTGAGGAAGCTAATGATGATGATTATGTAACTTCAGATCAAGTTACGACCGAACCTCGTAGGTAAACCAGAGTGAGATCCGCACCAGAGTGGTACGGTAATCCTGTTCTGGAGGTCATGACCATGACGACCCTACGAACTATGAGGAAGCGATGATGAGCCCAGATTCCACAAAATGGCTTGAGGCCATAAAATCTAAGATGGGATCCATGTATGAGAACAAAGTGTGGACTTTGGTTGACTTGCCCGTTGATCAGCAAGCCATAGAAAATAAATGGATCTTCAAGAGGAAGACGGACGCTGATAGTAGTGTTACTATCTACAAAGCTAGAATTGTCGCAAAAGGTTTTCAACAAGTTCAAGGTGTTGACTACGATGAGAGTTTCTCACTCGTATATATGCTTAAGTCTGTCATAATCATGTTAGCAATTACCGCATTTTATGAAATCTGGCAAATGGATAAACAAAACTGCATTCCTTAATGGATTTATTAAAGAAGAGTTGTATATGATGCAACCAGAAGGTTTTGTCAATCCTAAAGGTGCTAACAAAGTATGCAAAGCTCCAGCGATCCATCTATGGACTGGTGCAAGCATCTCAGAGTTGGAATATACGCTTTGATAAGTTGATCAAAGCATATAGTTTTATACAGACTTGCGGTGAAGCCTGTATTTACAAGAAAGTGAGTGGGAGCACTACAACATTTCTGATAAGTATATGTGAATGACATATTGTTGATCGGAAATAATGTAGAATTATTCTGCAAAGCATAAAGGAGTGTTTGAAAGGAGTTTTTCAAAGAAAGACCTCGGTGAAGCTGCTTACATATTGAGCATCAAGATCTATAGAGATAGATCAAGACGCTTGATAAGTTTTCAATGAGTACATACCTTGACAAGTTTTTGAAGTAGTTCAAAATGGAACAGTCAAAGAAAGAGTTCTTGCGTGTGTTAAAAGGTGTGAAATTGAGTATGACTCAAAGCCCGACCATGGCAGAAGATAGAAAGAGAATGAAAGTCATTCCCAATGCCTTGGCCTTAGGTTCTATAAAGTATGCCATGCTGTGTACCAAATCTATTGTATACCCTACACTATTTTTGGCAAGGGAGTACAATAGTGATCTAGGAGTAGATCACTAGACAGCAGTCAAAATTATCCTTGGTGGAATAAGGATATGTTTCTCGATTATGGAGGTGGCAAAAAGGTTCGTCGTAAAGGGTTACGTCGATGCAAATTTTGACACTGATCCAGATGACTCTAAATCTCAATCTGGATACATATTGAAAGTGGGAGCAATTAGCTAGAGTAGCTCCGTGCAGAGCATTGTTGACATAGAAATTTGCAAAATACTTACGGATCTGAATGTGGCAGACCCGTTGACTAAACTTCTCTCACAAGCAAAACATGATCACACCTTAGTACTGTTTGGATGTTAATCACATAGCGATGTGAACTAGATTATTGACTCTAGTAAACCCTTTGGGTGTTGGTCACATGTCGATGTGAACTATGGGTGTTAATCACATGGTGATGTGAACTACTGGTATTAAATCACATGGGGATGTGAACTAGATTATTGACTCTAGTGCAAGTGGGAGACTGAAGGAAATATGCCCTAGAGGCAATATTAAAGTTATTATTTATTTCCTTATATCATGATAAATGTTTATTATTCATCCTAGAATTGTATTAACCGGAAACATAATACATGTGTGAATACATAGACAAACAGAGTGTCACTAGTATGCCTCTACTTGACTAGCTCGTTGATCAAAGATGGTTATGTTTCCTAACCATAGACATGAGTTGTCATTTGATTAACGGGATCACATCATTACAAGAATGATGTGATTGACTTGACCCATTCCGTTAGCTTAGCACACGATCGTTTAGTTTGTTGCTATTGCTTTCTTCGTGACTTATACATGTTCCTATGACTATGAGATTATGCAACTCCCATTTACCGGAGGAACACTTTGTGTGCCACCAAACATCACAACGTAACTGGGTGATTATAAAGGTGTTCTACATGTGTCTCCGAAGGTACTTGTTCGGTTGGCGTATTTTGAGATTAGGATTTGTCACTCCGATTGTCGGAGAGGTATCTCTGGGCCCACTCGGTAGTGCACATCACTATAAGCCTTGCAAGCATTGCAACTAATGAGTTAGTTGCGGGATGATGTATTACAGAACGAGTAAAGAGACTTGCCGGTAACGAGATTGAACTAGGTATTGAGATACCGACGATTGAATCTCGGGCAAGTAACATACCAATGACAAAGGGAACAACGTATGTTGTTATGCGGTTTGACCGATAAAGATCTTCGTAGAATATGTAGGAGCCAATATGAACATTCAGGTTCCGCTATTGGTTATTGACCGGAGACGTGTCTCGGTCATGTCTACATAGTTCTCGAACCCGTAGGGTCCGCACGCTTAAAGTTCGGTGACGGTTATATTATGAGTTTATGTGTTTTGATGTACCGAAGGAGTTCGGAGTCCCGGATGAGATCAGGGACATGACGAGGAGTCTCCAAATGGTCAAGACGTAAAGATCGATATATTGGACAACTATATTCGGACATCGGAAAGGTTCCGAGTGATTCGGGTATTTTCGGGAGTACCGGGGAGTTACGGGAATTCGTATTGGGCCTTAATGGGCCATACGGGACAGGAGAGAAAGGCCTCAAAGGGTGGTCGCACCCCTCCCCATGGGCTGGTCCGAATTGGACTAGGGAGGGGGCGCCCCCTTCCTTCCTTCTCCTTTTCCCTTCCCTTTCCTTCCCTCCTACTCCTACTACTTGGAAGGGTTCCTAGTTCTACTAGGAAAGGGGGAATCCTACTCCCGGTGGGAGTAAGACTCCCCTAGGGCGCGCCATAGAGAGGACCGGCCCTCCCCCTCCTTCACTCCTTTATATACGGGGGCAGGGGGCACCCCAAAGACACAACAATTGATCTCTTGATCTCTTAGCCGTGTGCGGTTCCCCCCTCCACCATAATCCACCTCGGTCATATCATAGCGGTGCTTAGGTGAAGCCCTGCGTTGCTAGAACATCATCATCGTAACCACGCCGTCGTGCTGACGGAACTCTCCCTCAAAGCTCGGCTAGATCGGAGTTCGAGGGACGTCATCGAGTTGAACGTGTGCAGAACTTGGAGGTGCCGTGCGTTCGGTACTTGATCGGTCGGATCATGAAGACGTACGACTACATCAACCGCGTTGTGCTAACGCTTCCGCTTTCGGTCTACGAGGTGCATTCGGTACTTTATCGGTCGGATCGTGAAGACGTACGACTACATCAACCGCGTTGTGCTAACACTTCCTCTTTCGGTCTACGAGGGTACGTGGACAACACTCTTCCCTCTCGTTGCTATGCATCACTATGATCTTCCGTGTGCGTAGGAATTTTTTTGAAATTACTACGTTCCCCAACACCTAGATACATGGGTCCTTTCAAAATCATTGGCAAAAGAGGCAATCTTGCCTATCAACTTGAGCTTCCATCCAACTTTGCAAACGTGCACGACGTGTTTCACGTGTCTCAGCTTCGCAAGTGTTTCAGGACTCCTGACCGCACTATCAACTTCGAAGACATTGATCTCCAAGAAGACATGTCTTATCATGAGCATCCCGTTGCTATTCTTGAAGAAACTGAGCGCAAGACTCGCAACAAGTCTATCAAATTCCTGAAAGTGAAGTGGTAACGTCATTCTGACCGTGAAGCCACCTGGGAACGCGAGGACCACCTTCGTTCCGAATATCCGGAGTTTTTCCAGTCCTAGATCTCGGGACGAAATCCTTTCGTAGTGGTGGAGTGTTGTAACACCCATATGTAACTTGCCATATTTGTATTCCAACTCTTGCCATTTTCGGCACTATGTTATGATATTCCTCGTTGTTGGGTTTCGTCTTTGTTTTGCATTTTGTCTTGTCATGCATCTCATATCATGTCATCATGTGCATCGCATTTGCATATGTGTTCGTCTCATGCATCCGAGCATTTTCCCCGTTGTCTGTTTTGCATTCTGGCGTTCCTATGTCCTCCGGCGTCCCCTTTTGCCTCTTTTTGTGTGCGAGTGTTAAACGTTCTCGGATTGGACCGAGACTTGCCAGGCGGCCTTGGTATACTACTGGTAGACCGCCTGTCAAGTTTCGTGCCATTTGGACTTCGTTTGATACTCCAACGGTTAACCGAGGAACCGAAAATGCCTCGTGTGTGTTGCATCCCAACACCTCTTTAAAGTGGCCCAAAACCCACCTAAATCCCCTCCATCCTCTCGGTCCTTTGATCACGATCGTGTGGCCGAAAATTGTGCTCAATTTGGAGTCTCCTAGCTCCTTCTATCTATAAATAGGTGCATCCCCCCGAAATTTGCGGATGAACCCTAATTTTTCTTCCCCGCCGGCGCCGGACACTTCTTCCCCATCGGTCAGACGTATCCGCCCCCCTCTCCACCGCCACGTGTCATCGCACCATTCGTCGGGGCGCCGCACCCACTTCGCCGTCCGACCCACGCGCCGGCCCGCCGGGGCCCAAGCAGGGCCCTACCGGCCTGCACGCCGCCGCCGCCTACCCGGCTCGCCCCCGCCGCCCGGTTCGTCTCCTCCCGCACCGCCTCGCCGCCTCCTTCACTGCCGGCCACCGCCGCCATCAAACGGTCGCCACCAGCTCGTCGGGTCGCCGCTCGCCGTCCGCCGCGGCCGCCGCCCTCACCGCCGCGGAGCGCCGCCTCGCGCCGTTCACCATCTCCGGCTCCGGCCATCTCCCTCCTCCCCGCTGGATCCGGCCAGTCCACCGACTCTGGCCACCGCTCCATCAACTCCGGCGAGGAGCTCCGTCAAACCTCGTGAAGCGTGCCTTAGATCCAGATCTGAAATTAGGGTTGACCTCGTTTTGCCCTAAGTCCCCAATATTTTTTAGCATTCTTCATCTTGTCATACCTTTGCATCCGTAACTCCGTTTTGGGCGTGTAGCATATCAAATTGTTCGCCTGGATGTGCACTTCATTTCATTCCATTGCACCATGTTCATTTGAGTTCATCTTGATACCCTAAATGCTGTTGCAAGAGTGCTATATAATGTTAGTTTCTGTTTCTTAACAGATTATGGACATTTGTCATTTTTGCCATGTTTAATGTGTGCCTCTTATGAACTTGAGCCCTACATGTGTTTTGTTATATGCCATGCCATCTTTACAGGGGTGTACGCCATGTATTTGTGTGGTCAATGTGGTGACTAGCACAAGCATGCAAAGTAGCTCTCGTGATGTTGCTGATTTCAGGGACTTAGAATTCTTCTAAGTCATTTCCTTGATGATATTTTTATGCCATGTATTCTTGTTGCTACAGAGTGATCCATGCCTATTTTGAGCATGTTCAGTAAGGATGGTTTTGAGATATTGTTGTGCTCTATCCATCCATGTCTTTGTTTGTAATTATGGAGTACCCTAGCATGACTCAATCTTGCTCTACTTTTACTATAAAATGTTCCTGGCAGATTGTTTACGTGTCAATCAATTTTATTGAGGTTGTTGTAGTTGTTCCATGCATGCTATGAGGGTGTTCTTGCCATGGTTAGCTTATTTATCATGTCTTCTTGCTGGGTGTATGCTTAGTTTGTCATGCAATTCCTTGTGTTGAGTGCATCGAGCTCGCAAACATGCCTACGTAACTCTGTTTTTGCCATGTTCCAGTTTTCTGTTAAGTCTGAATCTGTAAATGAAAATTGCTATGTTTACATGGTTGCCTTTGTATTTTCTGATCCCTTTTGGCTTATGGTCAGTAAGGGACTTTTGTTATATGCTTTGAGTATCTTCATGCCATGCCTTGGTTTGCCATGATATGTTCCTGTAGCATGTTGTTATCTTGCTCTAAACATTGCTTCCTGATGTTAAATCCTGACATCATGTTATTTTCACTAAGTCTGCGAACCTGATATCTTTTGCACTTTTGCCATGCTTGTTTGAACCTATTATTGTATGAATTAGCCGTAGCTCAGTGTTCATTTTTTGTCAAGCATCTTGAGTGGATCACTGCCATGTGCTTTGTTGCTATGTTAGAGTGCAGTAGCTTATTTCTCTTGATGCATTTAGATGGCATCGTGCTGTTAATCGCAGATTGGTGCCACTATTGTTTTGCTTGCCATTTGCAAACCGTGCATCCGATTCCGGTGATCTTTATATCGATTTCGACCGAAATCAACTCATCTTTCCAGCGGCACTCTTGGTTTGCCAAGTTGAGGCCTGGTTCAATCTTTCCTTTCCGAAGCACGCATATGCATTGCATATCACATCCCGCATACAATGCCATATTTTGCATCATGTTGCTTGCGCATTGCACCATGGTTGATCGTGGTTCCCTTTGCTTGTGTTCTTGCTTTGGATAGAGCCGGGAGACGAGTACGTGATCGAGGAATCCGTTGAGTACGCTTACGAGGATCAAGCTTACGTCAACTCGGAGAACTTTGCAGGCAAGATGACCATACCCTCGAAATCACTTCTATCTTTGCTTGCTAGATGCTCGCTCAATTGCTATGCCTATGCTATGATACCTACCACATGCTTTATCTTGCCTCCCATATTGCCATGTCAAACCTCTAACCCACCTTGTCCTAGCAAACCGTTGTTTGGCTATGTTACCGCTTTGCTCAGCCCCTCTTATAGCGTTCCTAGTTGCAGGTGAAGATTGGAGTTTGTTCCTTGTTGGAACATGTTTATTGTTGGGATATCACTATTATATATTGTCTACTTTAATGCATCTATACACTTGGTAAAGGGTGGAAGGCTTGGCCTTATGCTTGGTGTTTTGTTCCACTCTTGCCGCCCTAGTTTCCGTCATACTGGTGTTATGTTCCTTTATTTTGCGTTCCTTACATGGTTGGGTTATAATGGGAACTCCTTGACAGTTCGCCTTGAATAAAACTCCTCCAGCAAGGACCAACCTTGGTTTTACCATTCGCCACCTAGCCTTTTTTCCCTTGGGTTCCTGATAACCCACAAGTATAGGGGATCTATCATAGTCCTTTCGATAAGTAAGAGTGTCGAATCCAACGAGGAGTTGAAGGAAATGATAAGCAGTTTTCAGCAAGGTATTCTCTGCAAGTATTAAAATAAGTGGTAACAGATAGTTTTGTGATAAGATAAATTGTAACGAGCAACAAGTAACAAAAGTAAATAAAGTGCAGCAAGGTGGCCTAATCCTTTTGTAGCAAAGGACAAGCCGGAACAAACTCTTATAATAGGAAAAGCGCTCCCGAGGACACATGGGAATATCGTCAAGCTAGTTTTCATCATGTTCATATGATTCGCGTTCGATACTTTGATAATTTGATATGTGGGTGGACCGGTGCTTGGGTGCGTTCTTACTTGAACAAGCATCCCACTTATGATTAACCTCTATTGCAAGCATCTGCAACTACAACAAAAGTATTAAGGTAAACCTAACCATAGCATGAAACATATGGATCCAAATCAGCCCCTTACGAAGCAACGCATAAACTAAGGTTTAAGCTTCTGTCACTCTAGCAACCCATCATCTACTTATTACTTCCCAATGCCTTCCTCTAGGCCCAAATAATGGTGAAGTGTTATGTAGTCGACGTTCACATAACACCACTAGAGGCTAGACAACATACATCTTTTCAAAATATCAAATGAATACCAAATGCACATGACTACTAATAGCAAGACTTCTCCCTTGTCCTCAGGAACAAACGTAATTACTCATAATGCATATTCATGTTCATAATCAGAGGGGTAATAATATGCATATAGGATCTGAACATATGATCTTCCACCAAATAAACCAACTAGCATCAACTACAAGGAGTAATCAACACTACTAGCAACCTACTAGCACCAATCCCGGACTTTGAGACAAGAATTGGATACAAGAGATGAACTAGGGTTTGGAGATGAGATGGTGCTGGTGAAGATGTTGATGGAGATTGCCCTCTCCCGATGAGAGGAGCGTTGGTGATGACGATGGTGATGATTTCCCCCTCCCGGAGGGAAGTATCCCCGGCAGAACAGCTCTGTCGGAGCTCTAGATTGGTTCCACCAAGGTTCCGCCTCGTGGCGGCGGAGTCTCGTCCTGAAAAGTTCCTTGCTATTTTTTTATCATCAAAAGACTTCATATAGGAGAAGATGGACGTCGGAGAGCCACCAAGGGGCCCACGAGGTAGGGGGCGCGCCCCTCACCCTCGTGAGCAGGGTGTAGGCACCCTGGCTTTCATCTTTGGCGAGGATTTTTCTTTATTTATTTTAAGATGTTCCGTGGAGTTTCAGGACTTTTGGAGTTGCAGAGAATAGGTCTCTAATATTTGCTCCTTTTCCAGCCCAAAATTCCAGCTGCCGACATTCTCCCTCCTTATGTAAACCTTGTAAAATAAGAGAGAATAGCCATAAGTATTGTGACATAAAGTGAAATAATAGTCCATAATACAATAAATATTGATATAAAAGCATGATGCAAAATGGATGTATCAACTCCCCCAAGCTTAGACCTTGCTTGTCCTCAAGCGAAAAGCCGACAACAATAAATATGTCCTCATGTTTAGATGTAGGGGCGTCGATAAAAATAAAATACGGACATGAAGGCATCATGATTATTCTCATAACAGTAACATATATATATTTTTTTCATATGATTACTTATGTTCAAGTGATGATTTATTCGCAATGCAAAAGTATAAATCATAAACCTTATTGGGCTCCGACAAACTATAATCTCAGTCATTGAAACAATTGCAATTTATCATAACATCGGAAAGAGTCTATGTCAGAGCTAAAAAGCAAGTCCACATACTCAACTATCATTTAGTCCTTCATAATTGCTCACACTCACGCAATACTTGTGGTTATGAAGTTTTAATCGGACACAGAGAAAGATAGGGGCTTATAGTTTTGCCCCACAACCTTTTACCTCAAGGGTAATGTCAATAATAATGGTTCATGCTCCCCTACATC
>NC_041386.1:459559943-459579297 GCF_002162155.2 Triticum dicoccoides | reverse complement strand
ACCATGACTCTTGCATAAGGTAGAAGATAATAATAAAGGATAGGCCCTTCGCAGAGGGAAGCAGAGGTTGCCATGCACTTTTATGGTTGGATGCACAAAATCTCAATGCGAAAGAACATCACTTTATATTGTCCCTTGTGATATGAACCTTTATTATGCAGTCCATCGCTTTTATTACTTCCACATCACAAGATCGTATAAAGCTTATTTCTCCCACACCAATCAATCATACATATTTAGAGCAATTTTTATTACTTTGCACCGATGACAACTTACTTGAAGGATCTTACTCAATCCATAGGTAGATATGGTGGACTCTCATGGCAAAACTGGTTTAAGGGTATTTGGAAGCACAAGTAGTATTTCTACTTAGTGCTGAGAATTTGGCTAGAATGAGGGGGAAAGGCAAGCTCAACAAGTTAGAGGATCCATGAAAACATACTTTATCTCAGATATAAGAAAGACATAACTCATTACGTTGTCTTCCTTGTCCAACATCAACTCTTTAGCATGTCATATTTTAATGAGTGCTCCCAATCATAAAAGATGTCAATGATAATATATCTATATGTGAAAACCTCTCTTTCCTTATTACTTCCTATTAATTGCAACAATGACCAAAGCTATGTTTGCCAACTCCCAACAACTTTTAATCATCATACTCTTTCTATGTGAAGTCATTACTCTTAATAAGATCAATATGAACTCTTTGTTTCTTTTTATTCTTTTTCTCTTTCTTTTATTCACCCAAGATCATGGCAAAATAATCAAGCCCTTGACTCAACACTAATCTTTATTATATATAGCTCATGGACTCGATTACATAGAGAGATCAAAAAGCAAAACTCAAAACTAGATCATGCCATAAACTTTATTCTACTAGATCAAAATACTACTAATAGGATCGAACTAAGAAAAATGATAAAGATAGGAGTTGTGATGGTGATACGATACCGGGGCACCTCCCCCAAGCTTGGCAGTTGCCAAGGGGAGTGCCCATACCCATGTGATTATATCTCCTTGGTTGGTGAAGAAGGTGGAGGTGTTGTTGATGATGCGGGCTTGTCATCCATCTTCCAAGGCATAGGTTCACCATCATATAAGGATGATCGAGTCTTCGGAATCCTCGAATCTGCAGCCAAACTCATTCTTTTGAATCTATATTCATACTCACAGTTTTGGTTTTGCAGGTCATAGATTTGGGCTTGGAGGTTCTCGATCTTCTCATATAGCTTGAAGATGGCCTCCTCGGTGTTCTTGGCATCCGTCTTGTAGTTTTTAGTGAACTCCGCGAGCATCGTGTGGCTAGCATTGATTCCACGCTCCACCATCCCTTGGCACTTGAAAACTTGTTGCTCCATTGCTTCGAGCCTCGTCTCCACGCTTCCAAATCCCTTTGGTCACTCAACATCGCGGATGTGCAACAACCCATCACGCATCTCAATGGTTTGAGGGTGTTGCAGCACCTCCGCAAGGTAAGGGTTGATGACCTTCTCGAAGAACTTGTCCTTGGAAGCACTTGGGGACGTCATGATAATCTAGATCTGTCAGAAAAACAGCTCGAAACAAGAACAGAGAATAATTGCGTGATACGGGAGTCAAAACCTTCGGGAGAATATATAATGAATTTTTATTGACCAAAATTAGTATCGTGCAAGAAAACGGAGTCCGGAAGGCACACGAGGTGCTCACGAGGTAGGGGTGCGCCCAGAGGGGTAGGGCGCGCCCACCACCCTCGTGGGGCCCTCTTGTCCTTCTTGGACTGCTACTTATTTTTCTATTTTTCTAAATATTCCAAAACGGAGAAATATTGCCTTAAAAATTGTTTTGGAGTCAGTTTACTTACCGTACCACATACCTATTCCTTTTCGGAGTCTGAAACGTTTCGGAAAGTGTCCCTTATGTATTCCTCTGGGGTTACGGTTTCAATAATATTGGTTTCAACATTTATGGGATTACCTGAGATATAATGTTTAATTCTTTGACCATTTAACACCTTCAGATTTGTGCCTTCAAAGTTGTTGATCTTTATGGCACTGGAACGATAGACCTCTTCGATAACATAGGGGCCTTCCCATTTAGAGAGAAGTTTGCCTGCAAAAAATCTTAAACGAGAGTTGTATAGCAATACATAATCACCTACATTAAACTCACGCTTTTGTATCCTTTTGTCATGCCATATTTTAACTTTTTCTTTAAACAACTTGGCATTTTCATAAGCTTGGGTTCTCCATTCATCAAGTGAGCTAATATCAAATAACCTCTTCTCACTGGCAAGTTTAAAATCATAGTTGAGCTCTTTAATAGCCCAATATGCCTTATGTTGAGAGGTAAGTGACATGCTTTTCCATAAACCATTTTATACGGAGACATACCCATAGGATTTTTGTATGCAGTTCTATAAGCCCATAATGCATCATCAAGTTTCTTGGACCAATTCTTTCTAGACCTATAACAGTCTTTTGCAAAATTAATTTGAGCTCTCTATTGCTCAACTCTACTTGACCACTAAACTGAGGGTGATAAGGAGATGCAATTATATGATTAACATCATATTTAGCAAGCATTTTACGGAAAGCACCATGAATAAAGTGTGAACCACCATCAGTCATTAAATATCTAGGGACTCCAAACCTCGGGAAAATAACTTCTTTAAGCATTTTAATAGAAGTGTTGTGATCAGCACTACTAGTTGGAATAGCTTCTACCCACTTAGTAATGTAATCAACAGCAACTAGAATATGTGTGTATCCATTAGAGGCAGGAAAAGGTCCCACATAATCAAAGCCCCAAACATCAAATGGTTCAATAACGAGTGAATAATTCATAGGCATTTCTTGACATCTACTAATATTACTAATTCTTTGACATTCATCACAAGATAAGACAAACTTACGGGCATCCTTGAAGAGAGTAGGCCAATAAAAACCAGATTGCAATACCTTATGTGCAGTTCTATCTCCAGCGTGGTGTCCTCCATAAGACTCGGAGTGACACTTGCGTAGGATCTGTTCCTGTTCATGCTCGGGTACACAATGTCTAATAACACCATCTACTCCTTCTTTATAAAGATGTGGGTCATCCCAAAAGTAATGTCTCAAGTCATAGAAAAACTTTTTATTTTCTGGTATGTGAAGCTAGGTGGTATAAACTTAGCAACAATATAATTAGCATAATCAGCATACCATGGAGTACTACGAGAAGTACTTATAACATTTAATTGTTCATCAGGAAAGCTATCATTAATAGGTAGTGGGTCATTAAGAATATTTTCTAACCTAGACAAGTTGTCTACAACGGGGTTCTCAGCTCCCTTTCTATCAATAATATGCAAATCAAATTATTGTAGCAAGAGAACCCATCTAATAAGTCTAGGTTTAGCATCTTTCCTTTCCATAAGGTATTTAATAGCAGCATGATTAGTTTGAATAGTTACTTTAGAATCAACAATATAAGGTCTGAACTTATCACAAGCAAATACAACTGCTAAAAGCTCTTTTTCAGTAGTAGCATAATTTCTTTGAGCATTGTCTAGAGTCTTACTAGCATAATGAATAACATTTAATTTCTTATCAACTCTTTGCCCTAGAACAGCACCTACAGCATAATCACTAGCATCACACATAATTTCAAAGGGTAAATTCCAATCAGTTGGCTGAACAACAGGTGCAGAGACTAATGCTTTCTTTAGTGTTTCAAATGCTTCCACACAATCATCATCAAAGACAAATGATATATCTTTTTGCAATAAATTAGTCAGAGGCCGAGAAATTTTTGAGAAGTCCTTAATGAACCTCCTATAAAATCCAGCGTGACCAAGGAAACTTCTTATACCTTTGATGTCCTTGGGACATGGCATCTTTTCAATAGCATCAACCTTGGCTTTATCAACTTCAATACCTCTTTCAGAAACTTTATGCCCCAAGACAATACCTTCATTAACCATAAAGTGGCACTTTTCCCAATTCAAGACAAGATTAGTGTCTTGACATCTCTGCAAAACTCGATCAAGATTGCTCGAGCAATCATCAAAAGAGGAACCATAGACAGAAAAGTCGTCCATGAAAACCTCACAAATATTTTCAAAAAAGTCAGAGAATATAGCCATCATGCATCTTTGAAAGGTAGCAGGTGCATTACATAAACCAAAAGGCATACGTCTATAAGCAAATGTACCAAAAGGGCATGTAAAAGTAGTCTTTGATTGATCTCTAGCCGACATAGGTATTAGAGAAAAACCAGAATAACCATCTAGAAAGCAATAGTGTGTATGTTTGCATAATATTTCTAGAATTTGATCAATAAAAGGTAAGGGGTAATGATCTTTCTTAGTAGCTTTATTTAATTTGCGGAAATCAATTACCATCCTATAACCTGGGATAATTCTTTGTGGAATCAATTCATCTTTATCATTAGGAACAACAGTAATACCTCCCTTCTTAGGGACACAATGGATAGGACTTACCCACTCACTATCAGCAACGGGATAGATTATACCTGCCTCCAGAAGCTTTAGTATTTCTTTTCTTACCACTTCTTTCATTTTAGGGTTCAGACGTCATTGAGGATCACGAACTGGTTTGGCATCTGCTTCCAAATTTATTTTATGTTGACATAGAGTGGGACTAATGCCCTTAAGATCATCAAGAGTATATCCAATAGCAGCACGATGCTTCTTCAGAGTTTTCAATAATCTTTCTTCTTCATGCTCTGAAAGGTTAGCACTAATAATAACAGGATATATCTTCTTTTCATCAAGATAAGCATACTTAAGATTATCAGGCAAAGGTTTAAGCTCAAACACAGGATCACCCTTGGGTGGAGGAGGATCCCCTAAAATTTCAACAGGCAAATTGTGTTGCAGAATAGGTTCCTATTTAAAGAATACTTCATCTATTTCCCTTCTTTCATTCATGAACATATCATTTTCATGGTCTAGCAAATAGTGTTCTAAAGGATCACCAGGAGGTACGGCAATAGAAGCAAGACCAATAATTTCATCCTTACTAGGTAATTCTTCCTCACGATGTTGTTTGCTAAATTTAGAGAAATTAAACTCATGAACCATATCATCCAAGCCAATAGTAAAAATATTCTTTGTGCAATCTATGGTAGCATTGACAGTATTTAAGAAGGGTCTACCAAATATAATGGGACAAAAGCTATCTTGTGGGGAACCAAGAACAAGAAAATCAGCAGGATATTTAGTTTTCCCACACAAGACTTCAACATCTCTAACAATTCCCATTGGTGAAATAGTATCTCTATTAGCAAGTTTAATAGTAACATCAATTTCTTCTAACTCAACAGGTGCAATGTCATGCATAATTTCTTTGTATAAGTCAATGGGTATTGCACTAGCACTAGCACCCATATCACATAATCCATGATAACAATGATCTCCTATTTTAACAGAAATAACAGGCACACCTACCATAGGTCTATGTTTATCTTTATCACAAGGTTTAGCGATTCTAGCAGTTTCACCTTCGAACTGAATAACATGCCCATCAATATTATCAGACAAGAGATCTTTAATAATAGCAATATTAGGTTCTACTTTAACTTGCTCAGGGGGTGTATAAGTTCTAATATTGCTTTTACGAACAACAGTTAAAGCTTTAGCATGATCCTTTATTCTAACAGGGAAAGGTAGTTTCTCAACATAAGAAGTAGGAACAATAGGATCATGATAAGTGACAGTCTTTTATTCAACTTTAATAGGTGCAGCTACTTTTACTTCTATGGGAGGATGATATTTAAACCACTTCTCCTTAGGGAGATCAACATAAGCAGCAAAAGATTCACACAAAGAAGCTACTATCTCAGAGTCAAGTCCATATTTAGTGCTAAACTTATGGAAAATATCGGTGTCCATAAAAGATTTAACACAATCAAACTTAGGTGTCATACCTGACTCCTTACCTTCGTCGAGGTCCCAATCTTCAGAGTTGCATTTAATTCTATCCAATAAATTCCATTTAAATTCAATAGTCTTCATCATAAAAGAGCCAGCACAAGAAGTATCGAGCATGGTGCGATTGCTTTCAGAAAGCCGAGCATAAAAATTTTGAATGATAATTTCTCTTGAGAGCTCATGATTGGGGCATGAATATAACATTGATTTAAGCCTCCCCCAAGCTTGAGCGATGCTTTCTCCTTCGCGAGGCCAGAAATTATATATATAATTGCGGTCACGATGAACAAGATGCATAGGGTAATACTTTTGATGAAATTCCAACTTCAATCTTTTATAGTTCCATGATCTCATATCATCACATAGCCTATACCATATCAATGTGTCTCCCTTCAAAGATAAAGGGAAGACCTTCTCCTTAGCAACATCATCGGGTATACCGAGAAGCTTAAATAAACCACAAACTTCATCCACATATATTAAGTGCTCATCAGGATGCTTTCTTCCATCTAATGTAAAAGGGTTAGCTAGCAGTTTTTCCATCATACCCAAAGAAAATTCAAAAGGAGTTTCATTTTCAATAGGTTCAGTAGGTTGAGGAGCAATTCTTTGCTCTACTGGACGGGGTGAAGATACCCCGAACAAGCCCCTCAGAGAATTACTTTCCATAGTAACAAGTGACAGTAAATTTCAGCACACTATATAAATTTTTCCTTACCAAAGGCGCTACACTCCCCGGCAACGGTGCCAGAAAAGAGTCTTGATGACCCACAAGTATAGGGGATCTATCGTAGTCCTTTCGATAAGTAAGAGTGTCGAACCCAACGAGGAGCAGAAGGAAATGATAAGCGGTTTTCAGCAAGTATTCTCTGCAAGTACTGAAATAAGTGGTAACAGATAGTTTTGTGATAAGATAAATTGTAACGAGCAACAAGTAACAAAAGTAAATAAAGTGCAGCAAGGTGGCCCAATCCTTTTGTAGCAAAGGACAAGCCGGAACAAACTCTTATTATAGGAAAAGCGCTCCCGAGGACACATGGGAATATCGTCAAGCTAGTTTTCATCGCGTTCATATGATTCATGTTCGATACTTTGATAATCTGATATGTGGGTGGACCGGTGCTTGGGTGTTGTTCTTACTTGAACAAGCATCCCACTTATGATTAACCTCTATTGCAAGCATCCGCAACTACAACAAAAGTATTAAGGTAAACCTAACCATAGCATGAAACATATGGATCCAAATCAGCCCCTTACGAAGCAACGCATAAACTAAGGTTTAAGCTTCTGTCACTCTAGCAACCCATCATCTACTTATTACTTCCCAATGCCTTCCTCTAGGCCCAAATAATGGTGAAGTGTTATGTAGTCGACATTCACATAACACCACTAGAGGCTAGACAACATACATCTTATCAAAATATCAAACGAATACCAAATTCACATGACTACTAATAGCAAGACTTCTCCCTTGTCCTCAGGAACAAACGTAATTACTCACAAAGCATATTCATGTTCATAATCAGAGGGGTAATAATATGCATATAGGATCTGGACATATGATCTTCCACCAAATAAACCAACTAGCATCAACTACAAGGAGTAATCAACACTACTAGCAACCTACTAGCACCAATCCCAGACTTTGAGACAAGAATTGGATATAAGAGATGAACTAGGGTTTGGAGATGAGATGGTGCTGGTGAAGATGTTGATGGAGATTGCCCTCTCCCGATGAGAGGAGCGTTGGTGATGACGATGGTGATGATCTCCCCCTCCCGGAGGGAAGTATCCCCGGCAGAACAGCTCTGCCGGAGCTCTAGATTGGTTCCGCCAAGGTTCCGCCTCGTGGCGGCGGAGTCTCGTCCCGAAAAGTTCCTTGCTATTTTTTATCATTGAAAGACTTCATATAGGAGAAGATGGACGTCGGAGAGCCACCAGGGGGCCCACGAGGTAGGGGGCGCGCCCTATGGGGGGGGCACCCCTCACCCTCGTGAGCAGGGTGTGGGCCCCCTGACCTTCATCTTTGGCGAGGATTTTTCTTTATTTATTTTAAGATGTTCCGTTGAGTTTCAGGACTTTTGGAGTTGCGCAGAATAGGTCTCTAATATTTGCTCCTTTTCCAGCCCAGAATTCCAACTGTCGGCATTCTCCCTCCTTATGTAAACCTTGTAAAATAAGAGAGAATAGCCATAAGTATTGTGACATAAAGTGAAATAACAGTCCATAATACAATAAATATCGATATAAAAGCATGATGCAAAATGGACGTATCAGTTCCGCGGACTCAAGAGTCATCTTTATTTTAAACCCCCGGGCGAGTGCTCCTCTGAGTGTTGGTCCAAACTAGAGCCCTTTGCAGCGCCCCCTCGGGGAAACTTGAGGTTTGGTTTTAGTTGTACGGAGCGCTCATCCGGTGTGCCCTGAGAACGAGATATGTGTAGCTCCTATTGGGATTTGTCGGCACATTCGGGCGGCTTTGCTGGTTTAGTTTTACCATTGTCGAGATGTCTTGTAACCGGGATTCCGAGTCTGATCGGGTCGTCCTGGGAGAAGGAATATCCTTCGTTGACCATGAGAGCTTGTGATGGGCTAAGTTGGGACACCCCTACAGGGATTTGATCTTTTGAAAGTCGTGCCTGCGGTTATGGGCAGATGGGAATTTGTTAATGTCCGGTTCTAGAAAACCTGAAACTTAACTTAATTACAATGGTCTCTTTTCGGCAGAGTCCGGGAAGAGAACACGGTCTCGTGCTATGCTTGAACGTAAGTATTTCTAGGATCACTTCTTGATCATAGTTTCTCGACCGTGCCTTGCCTTCTCTTCTCGCTCTCATTTGCGTATGTTAGCCACCATATATGCTAGTGCTTGCTGCAGCTCCACCTCATACCTTTTACCTACCCATAAGCTTAAATAGTCTTGATCGCGAGGGTGTGAGATTGCTGAGTCCCCGTGACTCACAGATTACTTCCAAAACGAGATGCAGGTGCCGATGATACCGTTCCAGGAGATGTGACTGAGCTCAAGTGGGAGTTCGATGAGGACTCAGGACGATACTATGTTTCCTTTCCAGACGATCAGTAGTGGAGCCCAGTTGGGGCGATCGGGGATCTTATGCATGTGGGGTTGTCTTTATTTTGGTTCCGTAGTGGGACCTTGATTGTATCTGGATGATTGTAATGCTATATTTATGCTATTGTGTGACGTGGCGATTGTAAGCCAACTATGTACCTCTTTTATTATTCAGTACATGGGATGTGTAAAGATTACCCCTCTTGCGACATTGCCTACAATGCGGTTATGCCTCTAAGTCGTGCTCCGACACGTGGGAGATATAGCCGCATCGTGGGTGTTACACAAATTTAGCATCAAGATCAAAAGATTCAGAATTCTTGGAACGCCTTCTAGGTAAAGGTGGATCATATTCAGTCCCATCATTATCAAGACTCATATTGCAAAACAAAGATTTAATAGGGGACACATCAATAACTTTTAGATCTTCATCATTATTTTCATAGGAACTAGAAGAACACGCTTTTATAAAGGCATCTTTCTTAGCACGCATCCTAGCGGTTCTTTCTTTGCACTCATCAATGGAAATTCTCATGGCTTTGAGAGACTCATTGATATCATGCTTAGGTGGAATAGATCTAAGTTTCAAAGAATCAACATCAAGAGCAATTATATCAATGTTCCTAGCCAAATCATCAACCTTAAGCAATTTTTCTTCAATCATAGCATTAAAATTCTTTTGCGAAGTAATAAATTCTTTAATATTAGATTCAAAATCAGAGGGCATCTTATTATAATTTCCATAAGAATTGTTGTAGGAATTACCATAATTATTAGAGGTATTACTTGGATAAGGCCTAGGATTGAAATTTCCTCTATACGCGTTGTTACCAAAATTGTTCCTACCAACAAAGTTCACATCCATAGATTCATTATTATTCTCAATCAAAGTAGACAAGGGCATATCATTAGGATCAGAAGAAACACTCTTATTAGCAAATAATTTCATAAGTTCATCCATCTTTCCACTCAAAACATTAATTTCTTCTATCGCATGCACCTTTTTATTAGTAGATCTTTTAGTATGCCATTGAGAATAATTAACCATGATATTATCTAGGAGTTTAGTAGCTTCTCCTAAAGTGATTTCCATAAAAGTGCCTCTCGCGGCCGATTCTAAAAGATTTCTAGAAGTAAAATTCAATCCGGCATAAAAAATTTGTATAATCATCCATAAATTTAAACCATGAGTAGGGCAATTACGTATCATTAATTTAATTCTCTCTCGGGCTTGTGCAACATGTTCATGATCAAGTTTCTTAAAGTTCATAATATCGTTTCTAAGAGAGATGATCTTAGCAGGAGGAAAATACTTAGAGATGAAAGCAACTTTGCACTTGTTCCATGAATCAATACTATTTTTAGGCAAAGATGAAAACCAAGCTTTAGCACGATCTCTAAGTGAAAAAGGAAATAGATTCAATTTAACAATATCATTATCCACATCTTTCTTCTTTTGCATGTCACACAAATCAACGAAGCTATTTAGATGGATAGTGGCATCTTTACTAAGAAGGCCGGAGAACGGATCTTTCATAACAAGATTCAGCAAAGCAGCATTAATTTCACAAGATTCAGCATCGGTAAGAGGAGCAATCGGAGTGCTAATAAAATCATTGTTGTTGGTATTGGTGAAGTCACATAATTTATTATTATCTTGAGCCATCGTGACAAGCAAGCAAACTAACACACAAGCAAACAAAAAGGAAGCGGGCAAAAAGAGGCAAATAGAGGGAGGATAGAGAGAGAGGGCGAATAAAACGGCAAGGGTGAAGTGGGGGAAAGGAAAACAAGAGGCACATGGCAAATAATGTAATGCGGGAGATAAGGGTATGTGATGGGTACTTGGTATGTTGACTTTTGCGTAGACCTCCTGTAACATCCCAAATTTCAATTTGGAATGTTATACATAGATCATTCTTGCATATCATATTTTATTGCATTTTCGTTCCGCAATCCTCGAAAATCCTAAGCAACTCAAGGACCCTCGGAGAGAGTTGGGGATTTCCTTGTTTTCATGTTTGGGTTTTACCCAAATATTGAAACGAGGATTTTGGTTTTAATTATTTTTCTCTCCAAAAATATTTCATATTAATATATGAGAGGAGATAATATGACTTCTCCAAAATAATTGAAATATTGGAGGAAAAATATTAAAACCACAGCCGCCGCCGCGTTGCCGCGCCGCCGTCGCCGCAAGCCGCCGCCACCGCCCCGCGCCACCACGCCCCTCGCCGGAGCCCCGCCGTGCCGGACCTCGCCGAGGTTAGCGTCGTTCGGTTTTTTAGAAAACTGGTTCGGTTTTCGTTAGAAAACAATAATCGTTTTTTTTTTCTTTTCGGTTTTTCTTTTTAGCAGACGTTTGTCCGGACATTCGTTTTAACAAACGGTTTTCGCTCGTTAGTTACAGATAACGAACGCTCGTTCGTTATCCTATTCGTCAGTTTTCTTTTATCGGACTTTTCTGCGATTATTCTTGATCGCGATTTCTGATCCGATTTTCGTTTTAGTTTTTATTTTCGCTCATTAGTCGGAATCAGGCGATTCAAGCGCCTAGATCTTTGTCTTGAGACCCTCTTTCCGTTAACCAACTTGAACAAGATTTTGGTACTGTAAAATTTGACCTAGGTCCAGATTAGTAAACGGATCTTGTTTCTTTCGCCATTTGAGTTTCGTTGCTCCGTTTGGTTTGATTCTTTTTGCAAACCGGAGTTCTTAAGTTGAACTTTCCGGTTGGATCTTCTTATTTGAGTTTTACCCATGCTTCTTTGTTAGTTGCTTATGTATGCTATTGTTTGTTTGCGATAGAATTCCCGGAGTGCGAAGCGTGTTATTTGGAGTCTCTAGGTTACGCGGATCATCAGCAAGGCAAGTAACACTTTGATCATACCCCTTTATCACCCAGTTTTTATGCATTAGTTCCAATCCTCAAACATTGCATGCCTAGGATGACATTAACTTGTGGGTTGGGAAGTAGTTGATGAGGTAGAACCTATTACCCTGTTACATTCAACCCTTGGGAGTTACTTCTATGCTTTGCTTATATTGCTATGCTATGCTCGTAGACGTGGTTTGGGTGAGTGAAATCCATGACAGATGTGAGATTGTTAATTAATGGTTCAACTTAAGGTGGCAACTTAAATTTACATCTGGGTGGACTGAGGCACCTGGAGTACCCAGTGTTGCCTGTATTTTTGGAAATCCCGGAGTACCCGTGTGATCTTCCTATGACCGCCACCCAGGCTCAAAAGGAACTGAGATTATTCATGCTAGAAACTTCCGTGTGCAGCCACAAGCTATTATGGGCTCTAGCATAGTTGAGTAAGTTACGTGAAGCTCTTGAAGAGGTAGATCAGCAGGTAGTGGGTTTGTAGGTTTGGTATGGTCTACCCGGAGTACAGAGTTAATGTTTCTGAAAGACTGTGTCTCGGTCATCCGTTTCTCAAACATCATGCAGTGCGAGAAATCTAACGGAGGCGATCGAGTCTTGTGGGGAAAAGTGCGCAAACCTCTGCAGAGTGTATAAACTAATCATGGTTAACCGTGTCCCCGGTTATGGACAAATCTTGAGTATCTACTACTTGAAGTATCTTAAGTATCTCATCACTCTTAATTAATACTGCTGGGTTGGTAACCACTTTAATTGGGATTGAGTTGGAGGAACCTTCTCAATGATGTTTCAACTACCATGATAGTAAAATTTAAAATCTATTCCTTTGTTGTAGGGAAAAATTGGCTTTTCACAAAACTGTAACCATAGAGCTTTCCACCAGCCAAATATGCATGTAGTGATAGCATTATTCTGTTCTTGCTCTACTATGTTACTTTGCCAGCATATTCCATGTGCTGACCCATTTTCGGGCTGCAACGTATTATGTTGCAGACTTTTCAGACGAGGAGTAAGGTTCGTTAGGTCGTTGTCATGCAGCTTAGCTATGCCGTTGGAGTTGATGGACTCAATTTATCTTCCAAGACTTCCGCTGTTATCGTATTAGATGGCCTTAAGCCATATTTATTGTAATAAGTTCTCTTTTGAGACATCCGATGTAATAAGTGTGTGACTGCTACTCTGTTATAAATCCTTCGAGTACTGTGTGTGTCAGTATTACCGATCCAGGGATGACACTAAAGCATAGAGACTTGACCGTTTGAGGTCCGGTCGCTACAAAGATGGTATCAGAGCACACGCTGAGTGTAGGACACGACCACTAAGCTAAAGCCATAGATCACTATTCTCTTCTCACTTCTGACTCCTCTCCATTTTCTACTCTTTAGGATGGCGGATGCAAGGAACAAGTTTACACAACCGGATGAAGAAGCACCTTTTGGACGACACTTGAAGGAAGTCACTAGGTACCTGAACATAGGAATACCAAGCTTCACCGGCACCTACAACGCCACTTTACCAGAAGAGGAGCGATGGATGATTCAAGTTCAAGTTCCAGGAAGGACCTTCACGCCAGTCACTAAACCTATAGAGTTTTCCTTCGACGCACCAACCTGGAGTTTAGGAAAGAGTATGGCAGCTCACATCAACATGGGACGCATTGGAGAAGTTTATCACAAGGAGCTTAAGGACACTATCTACCAGATATGTGGGCGCCGAGACGAGTAATGGGAGATGATCAGCACCAGGAAGGATAGATCAATTGCAGCTTTCGTCCAGGAGTTAAACCAGCACATTCGATGTCAGGAGAATCAGATGTGCGCAGACATGATAGATTTGAAGAAGGCAAAGTCAAGGATCATCGAGCTGGAAGAAGAACTTAAGTCTACGCGCGATGGATATGAGGAGGAAATTGTGACACTACTAGAGAAGAATGACGACCTGATTAAGAAGATCGGAATATTTATCGGAGACCCCACTCCAGTAGAAGAAGATGAAGAACCCAAGGAGATTTGCCCGGAGGACTACATCATCATCGATGACACCGACTCCGACCCGAGTGATGATGACTCTGAAGATGAAGCTGGAGCAGATATCATGGAATCTTCCACCGATCAAAATTTCTAGATGACCACCCAATGATTAGTAGTATTCCACCATGTAAATAGAGTAGTCCGAGCACTTTTGCGATAGTTAGATCGATTGTATGCCTTGCTTGATTGATTGAGTGAAATGATTGTGTTTGTCTCATGTGCATATGGGTAGTGCCTTCTCATTAGACCTCATTCTATTCTAATCTCTTCCCTCTAAACCCATCAGATGCCTCCGAGACGTGACCCCGGATTTGCCTTCCCGCCGGAGCTCACTCAGTTGATCTAGCAACAGGACACCTTGATGCAATTGCTAGTTCAGAACCAGGGCAACAACAACAACAACAACAACAACAACAACAACAACAACAACAACAACAACAACAACAACAACAACAACAACAACAACAACAACAACAACAACAACAACAACAACAACAACAACAACAACAACAACCCGCCGCCAATGGACAGCCTAGCCCGTTTTCTAAGGTTACAACCGCTGGTGTTTTCCAGTAGCACCGAGCCTATAGTTGCAGATGATTGGCTCCGTAGGATTGGAAGGGAGTTAACCACTGCAGGATGCACTGATGCTGAGAAGGTGCGTTTTGCCGCACATCAGTTGGATGGACCAGCAGCATCATGGTGGGAGAATTACACTGTCACCTACCCCATAGCCACGGTGACATGGGACCAATTTCAGCAAGCTTTCCGCATAGCCCATGTCTCCACTGGAGCTATGAGTATGAAGAAGCGTGAGTTTCGCAACTTACGCCAGGGGAACCGTACTGTGGCTCAGTACGTGGATGAGTTTAGCAAGCTATCTTGCTATGCCCCTGACGATGTGGCCACAGATTCCGCGAAGCAGGAGAAGTTTATGGAAGGGCTGAATGATGAGATGAGTATGCAGTTGATGGTAGCCACCTTCAACAACTACCAGGAGTTGGTAGATAAGGCTCTTATGATTGAAGGGAAGCAACAGCAGATTGAGAACCGTAAGAGGAAGTATGGACAAGGGAGGTATAACTAAGGATGTCAGCAGAAGCCTCGCCTAACCCCGAACTCGGGAGGACTTGTTCATAACCACAGCGGAGGAGGATCGCATAATCACAATGGTACTAAGAATGGGAATGGGAACAGAGCCAATAACAATCAGAACCGCCCCAATCCAGCCACCCCCACCAAAAGAGATCTAAGTCACATTACTTGTTTCAAGTGCGGGAAGACTGGACACTATGCCACGGAGTGCCCTGAAGGAAAGAATGGAAACGGAAATGGGAGCGCTGGGAAGAAGCCCAATCCATTCAACAAAGGACAAGTGAACCACGTTAACATGGAGGAGGTTGAAGAGCAACCGGACGCGGTAATAGGTATGTTTTTGGTTAAGTCATTTACCGCTCTTATTCTATTTGATACTCGTGCATCCCATTCATACATATCAAGGGGATTTGTTGATAAGTTTAAACTACCAACCCAAACCCTTAGGACCCCTCTCTTAGTGAGTTAACCTGGAGCAGAGTATATGGCTAGTCGATGGTGCGACCAGATACCCCTAACCATTGGCACCCATGTTTTTCCGTCCGACCTAATTATCTTGGAGTCACAAGGATCGGATGTGATATTAGGCATGGACTGGATGTCAAAGTATGGAGGAAGTATTGACTGTGCTAGTAAGTCGATTTATCTCACCACCCCGGAGGGAAAAAGGATTAAGTATGTATCTAGGCATGTGCCTAGGAGGAGCCAAGTGAATACCCTCATGGGAGTTGTTCAGGAAGAAGTGCCTATAGTGAAGGATTATCCGGACGTTTTTCCAAAGGAGTTACCAGGCATGCCATCAGATTGAGACATCGAGTTTTTGATAGAGCTATTGCCAGGGACCGGGCCAATATCCAAGAGACCCTATCAGATGCCCGCGAATGATCTGGAGGAAATTAAGAAAAATATCAAGGAGTTGTTCGAGAAAGGATACATTCGAAGGAGTTCATCACCTTGGGGAGCCCCAGTACTTTTGGTTGAGAAGAAGGATAAATCCCTAAGAATGGTTGTTGATTATATCGGGCCTTGAATGAAGTAACGATCAAGAACAAGTACCCACTGCCGATGATCAATGATCTGTTTGATCAGCTGCAAGGAGCTAAAGTATTTTCAAAGATCAATTTGCGATCGGGATACCATCAGTTTAAGATTCGAGAGAAAGATATACCAAAGACAGCATTCACCACACGTTACGGATTATATGAGTATACGGTCATGTCGTTTGGACTGACCAATGCCCCTGCCTATTTCATGAGCATGATGAACAAGGTGTTCATGGAATATTTGGACAAGTTTGTTGTGGTGTTCATTGATGATATTAGGGTATACTCGAAGAATGAAGAGGAGCACAAGGAGCATTTGCGACTAGTTCTCGAGAAACTCAGAGAACACCAGTTGTATGCCAAGTTCAGCAAATGCGAGTTTTGGTTGAAGGAAGTCGGATTCCTTGGACATGTTATATCAGGAGAGGGTATAGCATTAGACCCCACCAAGGTTCAATCAGTCACTAAATGGTTGGCACCCACTTCAGTTAGCGAGATCCGCAGTTTTCTTGGACTCGCGGGATACTATCGGAGATTCATTGAGAATTTTTCCAAGATTGTGAAGCCAATGACGGAGTTATTGAAGAAGGATACCAAGTTTAAATGGACAGAAGACTGTGAGGCAAGTTTTCAGGAGTTGAAGAAATGTTTGACTACAGCCCCAGTCCTGACGCTGCCAGATATACATAAGGATTTCCAAGTTTATTGCGACGTCTCTCGCTTGGGACTTTGATGTGTACTTATGCAGGACAGAAGAGTTATTTCGTATGCCTCGCAACAACTAAAACCTCATGAGTTGAATTATGCCACGCATGATTTGGAGTTAGCAGCCGTAGTGCATGCATTGAAGACTTGGATACATTACCTTATTGGAAACCGTTGTGATGTGTACACGGATCATAAAAGTTTGAAATACATATTCACACAGAAGGAACTGAACCTTAGGCAAAGGAGATGGTTGGAGCTTATAAAGGATTATGACATGAAGCTGCACTATCATCCAGGTAAGGCCAATGTTGTAGCCGATGCTTTGAGCCGGAAGAGTTATGCTAATATCCTTGCGAGTAAGGGGGTGCCGAAGGAGTTAGCAGAGGATATCGTGGAACTTCGATTAGAGATTGTTCCTAGAGGTTTTGTTGCAACAATGGAGGTTCAGTCTACATTGTTGGGAAAGATTCGAGAAGCTCAGAAGGATGACAAAGAGATTGCCGAGATAAAGGAGAAGATGAGCGAAAGGCCAAAGGTTTTCGTGAGGATGAGCACGATACCTTATGGTTTGAGGACCAGATATACGTGCCCAATAACACAGAGATCAGGAAGTTAATACTGCAGGAGGCTCATGACTCACCATACTCGATACACCCCGGAAACACCAAGATGTATTTGGATTTGAAGGAACGTTTCTGGTGGATAGGTATGAAGAAGGATATTACTGAGTATGTAGCCGTATGTGATGTATGCCACAGAGTGAAGGCAGAGCATCAAAAGCCGACAGGATTGTTACAACCTATGCCGATACCCGAATGGAAGTGGGATAAACTTGGCATGGACTTTATCACCGGATTGGCCAGGACCAAATCAGGATATGATTCCATATGGGTAGTAGTTGATCGCTTGACCAAAGTGGCTCACTTTATCCCAGTGAAAACCACTTATACAAGTGCGAAGTTGGCCAAGATATATATGTCCAGGATCGTATGTCTGCATGGAGTTCCGAGGACCATCATATCAGATAGAGGAACACAGTTTACCACAAAGTTATGGCATCAGTTACACCAGACTTTGGGTACGAGATTGGAGTTCAATACATCATTTCACCTGCAGACGGATGGACAGACCAAGAGAGTCAATCAGATTCTGGAGGACATGTTGAGAGCCCATGCGCTAGATTATGGATCTAGTTGGGATGACCATTTGCCTTACGTGGAGTTCTCATACAACAATAGCTACCAAGCCAGTTTGAAGATGGCACCGTTCGAAGCCCTGTACGGACGAAGGTGCAGAACGCCGTTAATGTGGAATGAAGTAGGAGACCGACAGTTGTTTGGACCAGACTTGATCAAGGAGTCCGAAGAGAAGGTTAAGTTGATTCGTGATAGACTGAAGATTGCACAATCCAGGCGGAAGAGTTATGCAGACTCAAAACGCAAGGAGGTAACCTATGAAATTGGAGATAGAGCATATCTGCGAATATCCCCCTTGCGAGGAGTGAAACGTTTTGGAGTTAAAGGAAAGTTAGCCCCGAGATTTTTAGGACCGTATCGTGTTTTGAAACGGACGGGAGAAGTTGCCTACAAGTTGGAGTTACCTGAAGGACTGTCAGGAGTTCATGACGTGTTCCACGTTTCATAGTTGAAGAAGTGTCATGCTGAGATGGCCAATATACCGTTAAGAGATACAGTATCCTTGGAGGCGATTCAGTTGGACAGTGATTTGACTTATGAGGAGAAGCCAATCAAGATTTTGGAGTTTGCCAGTCGAGTCACCCGCAGCAAGGTCATCAAGTTTTGCAAAGTTCAGTGGAGCCACCATACCGAGGATGAAGCCACCTGGGAACGAGAGGATGACCTTCGCAAAGACCACCCACACCTATTTTCTAGCCAACCCGAATCTCGAGGGCGAGATTCATCTTAAGGGGGGTAGGTTTGTAACATCCCAAATTTCAATTTGGAATGTTATACATAGATCATTCTTACATATCATATTTTATTGCATTTTCGTTCCGCAATCCTCGAAAATCCTAAGCAACTCAAGGACCCTCGGAGAGAGTTGGGGATTTCCTTGTTTTCATATTTGGGTTTTACCCAAATATTGAAACGAAGATTTTGGTTTTAATTATTTTTCTCTCCAAAAATATTTCATATTAATATATGAGAGGAGATAATATGACTTCTCCAAAATAACTGAAATATTGGAGGAAAAATATTAAGATCATTTATTTGATTTTATTTGCAATTAGAAAAATTGCACATTTTTCAAAATTACATTTTAGGGCCAAAAAAATGTTCATCTTGTTCCAAATATTTTATTTAGACGATGAAAATTTGTTTTGGCATTTTTAGAATTTTATTTTATTTCCTAGGATTTTTCGGATTTTTGGCGGAATTGTTTTAAAAAAAAGGGAGCGCGCCTAGGCTGACTGGGCCGAAGCCCAACCGCCGGCCCACCTCGCCCCGCGCCGCCTTCTCCTAGCAGCAGACTGCGCCGCCGCTGCCACCGACAGGAGTCCGGCTCGGACTCCTCGTCCCCGCTGTGCCCCCTCCCCCAAGGCACCACTCCCCCCCCCTTTAAAGCCACAACCACCCC
>NC_041386.1:459552716-459559307 GCF_002162155.2 Triticum dicoccoides | reverse complement strand
GCGCCGCCCTCGTCGCGAGCCGCCGCCGCCGCCGCCCCGTGCCACGCCACCCCTCGCCGGAGCCTCGCCGTGCCAGACCTCACCGAGGTTAGAGCCGTTCGGTTTTTTTAAAAAAACCAGTTCGGTTTTTGTTAGAAAACCATAGTCATTTTTTTCTTTTCGGTTTTTATTTTTAGCGGACGTTCGTCCGGACATTCATTTTAATGAACGGTTTTCGCTCATTAGTTACAGATAACGAACGCTCATTCGTTATCCTGTTCGTCAGTTTTCTTTTATCGGATTTTTTGCTCGTTAGTTCACAACAGTACCAAAAGTGGTGATTTATTTTCTTATACTAACGGAGCTTACGAGATTTTCTGTTGGAGTTTTGTGTTGTGAAGTTTTCAAGTTTTGGGTAAAGATTTGATGGACTATGGAATAAGGAGTGGCAAGAGCCTAATCTTGGGGATGCCCAAGGCACCCTAAGGTAATATTCAAGGATGTCAAAAATCCTAAGCTTGGGGATGCCCCGGGAAGGCATCCCCTCTTTCGTCTTCATTTATCGGTAACTTTACTTGAGGCTATATTTTTATTCACCACATGATATGTGTTTTTCTTGGAGCATCTTGTATGATTTGAGTATTTGCTTTTTAGTTTGCCACAATCATCCTTGCTATACACACCTTTTGAGAGAGAGAGAGAGAGACGCATGAATCGTGATTTATTAGAATGCTCTATGTGCTTCACTTATATTTTTCGAGTAGGCAAATTTGCTCCAGTGCTTCACTTATATCTTTTTTAGAGCACGGTGGTGGTTTTATTTTATAGAAATTGATGAACTCTCGTACTTCACTTATATTATTTTGGGAGTCTCTAAACAGCATGGTAATTTGATTTGGTTATAAAATTAGTCCTAATATGATAGGCATCCAAGAGGGATATAATAAAAACTTCCATATAAAGTGCATTGAATATTATGAGAAGTTTGATTCCTTATGATTGTTTTGAGACATGAAGATGGTGATATTAGAGTCATGCTAGTAAGTAGTTGTGAATTTGAGAAATACTTGTGTTAAAGTTTGTGAATCCCGTAGCATGCACGTATGGTGAACCGTTATGTGATGAAGTCACTATTCAAGAATTCACTCGATTAATCAGTTGACGGGTCAGTTAATCGCTACTCATAGCATGGCTGAATCGAATAACACTTATTCGTCCCATTAACTTGTCAGGCCGATTAATTGTCCAGTTAGACCGATTAATCAATTGTCATGCCGATTAATCCCTGCTAGCCCATTAACGGGTAGGCAAACAAAGCCCAAAATTTTGGCCCATAACCCTTTCCGGCCCCATGTTGCTCCTTAATAGATAGGATTAATAATTTTACCTCCTCTCTATGTTTTTCATATGTGTACGGCAGCATATTTTGATATACTACATAGCTGGGAGCATGAGAGTATGGTATAATACATTAAAAATATAGATATATGTTGGCAAGTTTCTACTCAATCTATCGATTAATCCAATTCATAGGCCGATTCAACGATTAATCACTACTTCTAAACTGACCGAGCAGCTACCAGTTAATGATTTCTTGAACATTGGATGAAGTTAGAGCATGATTTATTTATTAATTGTCTTCCTTATGAGTGGCGGTCGGGGACGAGTGATGGTATTTTCCTATCAATCTATCCCCCTAGGAGCATGCGTGTAGTACTTTGTTTCGATGACTAATAGATTTTTGCAATAAGTATGTGAGTTCTTTATGACTAATGTTGAGTCCATGGATTATACGCACTCTCACCTTTCCGCCATTACTAGCCTCTCTAGTACCGCACAACTTTTGCCGGTACCATAAACCCACCACATATCTTTCCTCAAAACAGCCACCATACCTACCTATTATGACATTTCCATAGCCATTCCGAGATATATTGCCATGCAACTTTCCACCGTTCCGTTTATTATGGCACGCTCCATCATTGTCATATTGCTTTGCATGATCATGTAGTTGACATCGTATTTGTGGCAAAGCCATCGTTCATCATTTTTTATACATGTCACTCTTGATTCATTGCACATCCCGATACACCGCCGAAGGCATTCACATAGAGTCATATTTTGTTCAAAGTATCGAGTTGTAATTCTTGAGTTGTAAGTAAATAAAAGTATGATGATCTTCATTATTAGAGCATTGTCCCATGTGTGGAAAGGATGATGGAGACTATGATTCCTCCACAAGTCGGGATGAGACTTTGGACGAAAAATAAAAAATAAAATAAAAGAGGCCAAAAAAATGAGAGAAGGCCCAGATAAAAAATGAGAGAAAAGGAGAGAAGGGACAATGTTACTTTCCTTTTTACCACACTTGTGCTTCAAAGTAGCACCATGATATTCATGATAGAGAGTCTCCTATGATATCACTTTCATATACTAGTGGGAATTTTTCATTATAGAACTTGGCTTGTATATTTCAATGATGGGCTTCCTCAAATTTCCCTAGGTCTTTGTGAGAAAGCAAGTTGGATGCACACCCACTTAGTTTTCTTTTTGAGCTTTCATAAACTTATAGCTCTAGTGCATCCGTTGCATGGCAATCCCTACTCACTCACATTGATATCTATTAATGGGCATCTCCATAGCCTGTTGATACGCCTAGTTGATGTGAGACTATCTCCTTTTTGTCTTCTCCACAACCACTGTCTACTCCATCTATAGTGCTATATCCATGGCTCACGCTCATGTATTGCGTGAAAGTTGAAAAAGTTTGAGAACATCAAAAGTATGAAACAATTGCTTGGCTTGTCACCGGGATTGTGCATGATTTAAATATTTTATGTGATGAAGATGGAGCATAGACATACTATATGATTTTGTAGGGATAATCTTTCTTTGGCCATGTTATTTTGAGAAGACATAATTATTTTGTTAGTATGCCTGAATTATTATTATTATGTCAATATTAAACTTTTGTTTTGAATCTTACAGATCTGAACATCCATGCCACAATAAAGAGAATTACATGGATAAATATGTTAGGTAGCATTCCACATCAAAAATTCTGTTTTTATCATTTACCTACTCGAGGACGAGCAGGAATTAAGCTTGGGGATGCTTGATATGTCTCCAATGTATCTATAATTTTTGATTGTTCCATGCTATTATATTTTCTATTTTGGATGTTTTATATGCATTAATATGCTATTTTATATGATTTTTTGGACTAACCTATTAACCTAGAGCCCAGTGCCAGTTTCTGGTTTTTTCTTGTTTTAGAGTTTCGCAGAAAAGGAACACCAAACGGAGTCCAAACGGAATAAAACTTTTGCGATGATTTTTCTTGGACCAGAAGACACCTAGGAGACTTGGAGTGCAAGTCATAGGAGCCTCGAGGCGGCCACAAGGGTGGAGGGCGCGCCCAGGGGGTGGGGTGCGCCCCCCGACCTTGTGGGCCCCTCGTAGCTCCCCTGACCTAATTCTTTTGCATATATATATACTCTTATACCCCAAAAACATCCAGGGGAGCCACGAAACCACTTTTCCACCGCTGCAACCTTTTGTACCCGTGAGATCCCATCTTGGGGCTTTTTCCGGCATCTTGCCGGAGGGGGGATCGATCACGAAGGGCTTCTACATCAACACCATTGTCTCTCCAATGAAGCGTGAGTAGTTTACTTTAGACCTACGGGTCCATAGCTAGTTGCTAGATGACTTCTTCTCTCTCTTTGATTCTCAATACAAAGTTCTCCTCGATGTTCTTGGAGATCTATTCGATGTAATACTCTTTTGCAGTGTGTTTGCCGAGATCCGATGAAATGTGGATTTATGATCAGCTTATCTATGAGTATTTATTTGAATCTCCTCTTAATTCTTATATACATGATTTGATATCTTTGCAAGTCTCTTCGAATTATCAATTTCGTTTGGCCAACTAGATTGGTTTTTCTTGCAATGGGAGAAGTGCTTAGCTTTGGGTTCAATCTCGCGTACGCATAATGTCGGTCTGGGCCGCTTTATCCAACAATACCGCCGAACCAAAGTATGACATGCTGGTAAGCAGTATGACTTGTATCGCCCACAACTCACTTGTGTTCTACTCGTGCATATAACATCTACACATAAAACCAGGCTCAGATGCCACTATTGGGGAACGTAGTAATTTCAAAAAAATTCCTATGCACACGCAGGATCATGGTGATGCATAGCAACGAGAGGGGAGAGTGTTGTCTATGTACCCTCGTAGACCGTAAGCGGAAGCGTTTATCAACGCGGTTGATGTAGTCGTACACCTTCACGATCCGTCCCGATCAAGTACCGAACGTACGGCACCTCCGCGTTCAGCACACGTTCAGCTTGATGATGTCCTCGCCTTCTCGATCCAGCAAGAGGGGCGAAGTAGTAGATGAGTTCCGGCAGCACGACGCATGGTGACGGTGTTGGTGAAGAACAATCTTCACAGGGCTTTGCCTAAGCACTACGAAAACTATGACGGAGGATAAACTAGAGGGGACGGGGTTGCCGGCACACGGCTTGGTGTTACTTGATGTGTCTTAGGTGCTATCCCTGCCCCTCTATTTATATGTTGAGCCTTGCGGTCGAAACTTGGAGTAAAAGCCTCCACAAAGTTGGTTTCACCCGAAAGGCAAGAATCCTTCTCGGACTCCAGGGCCAGACGCCAGGGTTCCCGGCGTCTGGGCCCAGACGCCAGTGACCCTGGCGTCTAGCCCCTGGACTCTGCAAAACTTCCTTTTGCGCTTTCCAAAAACCTTGTGGCCTTTCCCCTTTGGCCCAAATAAAGTGTTCTCGTACCCAAACATTTTGGGAAACATCCGGAACCCCTTCCGGTGAATTCCGGAACCCTTCCGGAGACCAAACACTATTATGCCGTATATCAAACTTTATCTCCGGACCATTCCGGAGTTCCTCGTCATGTCCGTGATCTTATCCAGAACTCCAAACAACATTTGGTTACCAACATACATAACCCATAAATACTATATCGTCAACGAACGTTAAGCGTGCGGACCCTACGGGTTCGAGAACTATGTAGACATGACCGAGACACTTCTCTGGTCAATAACCAATAGCGGAACCTGGATGCCCATATTGGCTCCTACATATTCTACGAAGATCTTTATCGGTCAAACCGCATAACAACATACGTTGTTCCCTTTGTCATCGGTATGTTACTTGCCCGAGATTCGATCGTCGGTATCTCAATACCTAGTTCAATCTCGTTACCAGCAAGTCTCTTTACTCGTTATGTAATACATCATCCCGCAACTAATTCATTAGTTACAATGCTTGCAAGGCTTATAGTGATGTGCATTACCGAGTGGGCCCATAGATACCTCTCCGACAATCAGAGTGACAAATCCTAATCTCGAAATACGCCAACTCAACAAGTACCTTCGGAGACACCTATAAAGCACCTTTATAATCACCCAGTTACGTTGTGACGTTTGATAGCACACAAAGTGTTCCTCTGGTAAATGGGAGTTGCATAATCTCATAGTCATGGGAACATGTATGAGTCATGAAGAAAGCAATAGCAACATACTAAACGAACAAGTGCTAAGCTAACGGAATGGGTCAAGTCAATCACATCATTCTCCTAATGATGTGATCCCATTAATCAAATGACAACTCATGTCTATGGTTAGGAAACTTAACCATCTTTGATTAACGAGCTAGTCAAGTAGAGGAATACTAGTGACACTATGTTTGTCTATGTATTCACACATGTATTATGTTTTCGGTTAATACAATTCTAACATGAATAATAAACATTTATCATGAAATAAGGAAATAAATAATAACTTTATTATTGCCTCTAGGGCATATTTCCTTCAAGCTTAGCATATTGATCATTTAGTTTTATTGCTATTGCTTTCTTCATGTCAAATACATATTCACTATGAGATTATGCAACTCCCGGATACCGGAGGAATACCTTGTGTGCTATCAAACGTCACAACGTAACTGGGTGATTATAAAGATGCTCTACAGGTATCTCCGAAGGTGTTTGTTGGGTTGGCATAGATCGAGATTAGGATTTGTCACTCCGAGTATCGGAGAGGTATCTCTGGGCCCTCTCGGTAATGCACATCATAAGAAGCCTTGCAAGCAAAGTGACTAATGAGTTAGTTAAAAGATGATGTATTACAGAACGAGTAAAGAGACTTGCCGGTAACGAGAATGAACTAGGTATGTGGATACCGACGATCAAATCTCGGGCAAGTAACATACTGATGACAAAGGGAATAACATATGTTGTTATAGCGGTTCGACCAATAAAGATCTTCGTAGAATATGTAGGAGCCAATATGAGCATCCAAGTTCCACTATTGGTTATTGGCCGGAGAGGTGTCTCGGTCATGTCTACATAGTTCTCGAACCCATAGGGTCCGCACGCTTAATGTTCGATGACGGTTCAGTATTATATGAGTTATATGATTTGGTGACCGAATGTTGTTCGGAGTCCCATATGAGATCACGGACATGACGAGGAGTCTCTAAATGGTCGAGAGGTAAAGATTAATATATCGGATGATAGTACTCAGACACCAGACGTGTTTCGGATAGTATCGGGTATTTACCGGAGTACCGGGG
>NC_041386.1:459547631-459552321 GCF_002162155.2 Triticum dicoccoides | reverse complement strand
TGGGAGAAGGAAGAGGGGGTTCGTCCCCCCTTTCCTTCCTCCCTTCCCTTTTCCCTTTTGCTCTCCGGTAAAATAAGGAAGGGGGGCACCACTTGGGAAACCCCAAGTAGGATTCGGATCCTACTTGGGGCGCCCCATGGCTGCCTCTCCTCCCCTCCCACCTATATATATATGTGGGGAGGGGGCACCTAGAACACACAACAATATCAATTGTTAGCCATGTGTGGCGCCCCCCTCCACAGTTTACACCCCCGGTCATATTCTCGTGGTGCTTAGGCGAAGTCCCGTGCGGATCACATCACCATCACCATCACCACACCGTCGTGCTGACGGAACTCATCTACTTCCTCGACACCTTGCTAGATCAAGGAGGCGAGGGACGTCACCGAGCTGAACGTGTGCAGAATTCACAGGTGTCGTAAGTTCGGTGCTTGATTGGTCGGAGCTAGAAGAAGTTCGACTACATCAACCGCGTTGTCAAACGCTTGCGCTTTCGGTCTGTGAGGGTAAGTAGACACACTCTCCCCCTCGTTGATATGCATCTCCTATATAGATCTTGCATGAGCGTAGGAATTTTTTTGAAATTGCGTGCTACGTTTCCCAATAGTTTTTAGTTTAGACAACTAGCCAAAGGAACGATTAGCAATTATTCTTTAGTTCTTGAACTATTATCTTGTGAATAGTATTATGTACCCTTGATCAGTTCCAATAGTATTTCTTGCTTTGTATCAATCTTAGATCAAATTTTAAAAACATGTACACTTTTCCCTTCAAACATTTAAATGCCAACTATTGGTCAAAAACTTTCATATCAAATTTTTGACACACCTAACCTTTAAGCACCTCAAAATATCACCAAATTTAGTCAATACCCTAAAAAACTTACCAGTAGCGTGCACCCTACCACCATGCATCACAAGTAAGCATAACAATGGTGTGCATTGATTCTTGCATCAGTTTTGATCGGTGGAATCTTCCATCGGTTTTCGGATGGTTCCACACTTTTTTCCTTTTATTGTGTTTTTTTCTAAAAATTTCATTGGTTTCTTCATTTCCTTTTAATATTTTTCTGTTCATATTTTCAAATACATGCCCTATTTTTAATACATGTTGTATATTTTTCATATCACATTGAATAAGTTTGTTGATACACGATGAACCTATTCAAATACATGATGCACATTTTTTACAAATACATGTTTGAATTTTTTGTATACATATCAACATTTTTCAAATATGCGTTGATTTAGTTAATACACATTGAAATTTTTTTGGACATGTGTGAAATAATTTTTAGATATACCATGAACATTTAAAAAAAATGCACGATGAACATGTGTTTTAATACATGTTGTAAAATTTTCGTATACATATTGAAACTTTCTCGAACACACCTTAAAATTTTGTTCAATACTAATGAAACATTTGTCAGATAGACTTTGAACACTTTCTAAACAGATGATGATTTTTTTCAAATACACATTGTAAATTTTTCATATACACACAGAACATTTTGATACATGTTGCAATTTTTTAATAAATGATGAATGCTTTTGAAATAGATGTTTGCATTCATTTTTCAATAAACATAAAATTGTTTGCAAATATGTTGAACATTTTTAATACACCTAGGATATATATTGAATACTGAAACATTTTTTGAATGGCAAAGACATTTTTTTAAATTGCACAAACAAAGTTTTTACACTATATGAACAGTTTATAAATTCTGGATGACCGCTTCTAAAAACCAAAGTAAATTATTTTTTTAGAAAATTATGAAATATAAACAAAAGAAAAAAAGTGAGTACGCTTTGATGTACAATGTGTTGTAACTTCGGGTGCGTATGCTGAATCATGGGCCTGGCCAATTTGAGCTGCTGTGGGCGGGCGTTCCAGGGAGCTCTTATCTGCCGCTTGTTGTGGCAGAGTGTCGGGCAAACGCATAGGCGACCCACTGGCGCACAAGTGGATCTGTATGGAGAAGCGATCGAGCACTGTAGCATAAATTCGCAAAAACATCGCGCGCTACCAAGGATCAAGCCCGAGACCTCCGACATCAGAATTTATTGTGCTAGCCAGCAGAGATAATGAGCTTGAATGATTAAAGAGCAGCACAAGTTTATAAAGAACCAAAAACAGTCGATTTGGTCTATTATTGCTGAGCCTTTTGGTATCTCTATACCTGAATCTTTCATATCATTATCTTCTTTTTGGAAGAACAGAAAATCTCGGGAAGTAATTAACACTGTTACTTCTGCTATCTTGTGGAGCTTATGGCTTTTGCACAATGATTTTGTCTTTCAGGGGCGAAAATGGCGAAATATGCGTTGTATCTTGGATCTGAAGGGGGCTATGATCAGGCAGTGGAAACTTCTATATACAGAGGTCCAGGGTGCTCTTCTTCTCCAATGCTTAAGGCTTTTGGATCGTCCAAGAGGGGAGTTGCTCAAAATCGCCTGGAATGGCTGAATGCTTGGCAAGGAGGGTGTGTGGTGTTTTGTGTTCTGCAATGTTCATGCGTTCTTTCCCCTCCTTATGCTTGGAGTAATTGTAATAGGGAGTGACTTTATTTAGAACCCTTCCAGTTATGTGTGTTGTGGCAGCTACTTCAGGTTGCCGCCGAGAGCTGTTAAACAGTTTGCTATGTTTGCTTGCCTTGGCTTAATAAAGCTGGGGCAGGGGGAAACCCCCTTTCATTAAAAAAAAGAACCAAAAACAATGTAGATCCAAAACATTTTCCTTTTCATTCTTCCATTTTTTTTCGTTTTTGTGTTTTTGATTTTTTTTGTTCTAAATTTCAAAAAATGTTCTCGATACTGAAATTTGGTCACAGATACAAACAAAACGTTGGTGCCTTCATAATTATTCATGTTTGTCACAAAAATGTTCAGGATTTCAAAAATTATTCATGTTTATAGAAATTTGAATAGTTTTTTTAAAATAGAATGTTTTATGAACCACGAACACTTTTCATTTTTTTTATTTTATTTGCAAAAACTACAAACATTTTCACAAAATGGGAATATTTTTTGAAAATCACCTATGTTTTTTTTTGAACATGTGAACTTTTTGTTTGAAAATGGAAAATTCTTTTGAAACACTTAACAAAATTTGAAAACATGAACATTTTTCTAAAACTGTCAAACAAATTTGGAAATAGGAACATTTTTTTTAAATTTGCAAGCAATTTTTGAAAAGGGGAACAATTTCTGGAAACACAGAAGTTTTTTTTGTAAACGCAAACATTTTTTGAAATCGAGGAACAAATTTGAAACCTGCGAGCAGTAGTTTCTACTTCCCCCCTTGCCTCGCTCTCTGCATCGAGTGTGGACTTATTGTAGTAGCTATTTGCTTTGCTTTAACTTTGGTTTTCGGTTGAACTGCTCCTCTCAGAGAGCTGATGTATGTATAATTGTTTTTGGTTTCATTCTAGCAATGGGACCGGGGAGGAGCCTCCGTGTTCTTCTAAAATGGAACAAATATGAAAATGTGAATAATTCTCAGAAACAGATTATTATTATTTTTGAATTTTGCAAAAAAATGGAAATACAAAAGTTTCTTCTAAACACAAATATTTTTCGAAACTGCAAAACAAATTTGAAAACATGGAAAATTTATGGAAACACAAACATTTTTTGAAAACAAGAACATTATTTGAAAACCAGAATTTTTTTAAACTCCCAACTTTTTGTAAAATGCGAACTTATTTATATGAACAAATTAAAAAAACAATCATTTTATGGAATAAAAACAAAAAGGAAAAAGAAAAAGGAAAGAACAAGAAAACGGAAAAAAGAGAAGAAAAAAATGAAACAGAAAAAAAAACAGGTTCGGAAACCTCCTAGAAGGTTATCAAAACCGGAAAAAACCAATTAGGAACCTCGTAGAAGGTTGCCAAAACCAGGATGGCTGAAGCGCTACGTGGGCTGGCCCAGATCATCCCTTGCTCGCGAACCCTTGTGTGAAAGCTCGACAACTTGACGAAGGTGCGTCATATAGGATTTTCCGGTGTTCCATACATCTCACAAGAAGCAAGGTATAGGCGGGGACCTCCTATATGGTGCTTAATGCGGCAAGTAAAGACGCCACGAACACAAGGGAGGCCCGACTGGGCCTGTCCATTTACCAGCAACATATAACACAAAAATCCTAAAAACAGAAATAGACAGGAATTGAACACGCGACCTTCCGGTTACCTAAAAAAAACACGTGACCTCCCGGTCCCTGAAAGTGTGCTGCAACTGGAGCCAACTAGCGTCAGTGGCTGGTTCGCAACGCCATACTTTAAGAATAAACTGGAGCAGCAGATACAATATTTTAGAAAATTGTGAATAATTTGGAAACATGATTTTTTTAAATAATGTGAAAAACTTTTGAAATTCTACTTTTTAAAATGCATTTTTATTAGAAAATGTGAACAAAAATTGAAGCACAATGGGTTTTGAAATTCTGAACTATATTTGAAAATGTGAACATCTTTTGAAATTCACCGGACATATTTAGAATTTTTGAACAAAACATTTAGAAACGCGAGTAAGTTCTTTAGAGGCGTGCATGCATGAGTAAAACATATTTTAATTAGTTATTTTTAAATCACTATGCACTGAGAAAAATTTCATGAATTGTAAATAAAAGTTTGTGAGGCTTTTTAAAAATTGTTAAATAATGTTCATAAAATTTTAAAATA
>NC_041386.1:459545859-459547332 GCF_002162155.2 Triticum dicoccoides | reverse complement strand
TATATATAGTGATAGTATTTATCACCCTGGGTGCAGAATAAGTTATTCTTCACCCGAGGTAATCTTACGATCATTTTATAATTAAATTACGTTTGGATTTTAAATAGTTACATTCATATTGATTCACTACATAAAATTTGGCATAAGAAAATAAAAATATAGGTCATAATATAAGAAAATTTGCAGTTTATGTGTATTTTACACTATGTTTTTACGTTTGTAATTTTACATAATATAAAATATTTTTTGCGGCGATTACATATTTTCTTACGATATCTCTTTACGTCGGAAATAAGACAAACTTACGGAACGTAAAATTACGGTGCATTGATGTTAAAATAGAGAGGAGGTGAAAAATAACTCTTCGTCATCCAGAGTGACGAATAGCGCGACCCTATATATATCTTATACTACTATAGGACAAGAAATTTTGAACTTGTTTCAGGCACCCGTCATGACTTAGAGGCAATTATCAACCGTTGATTTTTCCGACGGACTGAATCGCTACCGTTTATCACAGCAAACTCAGTTGATCCAACAGTTGTAGTCTTTGGGATTGGCTTATGCAGTCGCGCGCCAAAACGAGGCCGACGGGTTTTTTCTAGAGTCATCGAGGCACCGCAGAGCTGCACCTGCAGTTGCACACCTTGCAGCGTCACGTGATGCTGAGAAAAGTTCTCACAGAATCAAAGATCTTCTGTGGCTGGTTTTTGAAGTATCCATGGTGCAAGGAAAGAGATGTTATTTGCAGTTTGACCAAGACACCACGTGCTTAGCATGTGCCGTATACTACATTTTTAAATATTCACATGTTTAAAAATATGTTCTTAATTTGTAGAAAAAATTGCCATGAATTCAGATTTTTTACCAACATTTTCAAAATATTCACATGTTTAAAAAATGCTCACAAAAATATTAGAAAAATTGCACAGTTTTTAATAAATGTTTGAGGCATTAGTAAATGTTCACTCATTTGAAAAATTCTCAACATGTATTTAAAAAATTACAAAAAAAGTAAGAAAAGGAAAAAAAAGAAAAGATAGAAAAGTGAGGAAACAAAAAAATGTACTGAAAATGAAAATCTGAAAAAATATAAAAAAAGACACACACAAGAAAGCAAACGAACAAGATCACACTAAAGGTTTCCTAAAAACACCATCACTTTATCCCCAAATTTATTCTTGTATGCTAGTCTAGGGCCTCATAGAATCGTGTAAATGACATATGATTCACAATTTCTAAATGACATATGATCACTGTATTTGACGGTATTGACGGTAGCTCTGCGGCGCAATGAATGCGATGGCCCGTCGCACATCTCTAGCGGATCAGATAGTATTGCATGGCTCGGTAACTTTTCTGAGCCCGGCTGAGCCGTTCACTCGACGGACTCACAAACAGCTACTACCACCCGAGCCCATATTAAATGCATCATCCAATGGCAAGTCTTTTCTCTTTACTGCTCACTGTGGC
>NC_041386.1:459521075-459545581 GCF_002162155.2 Triticum dicoccoides | reverse complement strand
TCACCTCATTTGCTCCCATAGATGATCACACTTTTTGGTAACTTTAAATTAAAACACCACCGTTTGCTACGTTGGGATCAAACAAAAGTCAACTTAAACTAGAGGCCGCGTTGTTTTAAACCTAATTAATAGCAGAGTCTGGTTTATTAAAGTGGGAGCAGATAATCCAGTAAGACAAATCATTGTCCACATGACCATACTTAAGTATTGGACAACGCTAATGCTCACACATGTGGTGGGAGTGAAACCCGCCCACACACCTTATAACACACAAATCATATCACGCCACCGCATGCATGCATGTGGAAATCTTTTTGGATTTCAGTTTTTAAAATGTTTATCTCTTAAATTAAAAATCCGATTGAAGATCGGTTTTCACTATTAAATCCCTCGCGATGAGATCTTCGAAACTAGATCACATATTAATATATTTCGACGGAATTTTTTTAGGTTAAAAGTTGCCATGTCTATTGCACATGAATTGCCATGGTGTTTACACTGAAATTGCCATGATATATTTCAGCTATTTTCTTCTATATTTAAAAGTAAATTTTGAAATTTATAAAACGAGGAATTAACAACTAGACTTGCCATGAACCATAAACTAAAATTGCCATGATACATGCACTTAAAATTGCCATGGTTCATATAAAAAATAATTTTCATGGTCAAAATACTGGAGTTGCCATCATCAAAATACTAAAATTGACATGTTCTACAAACTACTTTAGTTTAAGCATCATGGCAACTACAGTGTAAACATCATGGCAACTTTTGGGCAAAAAAATCGTCGAAACATATCAACATGGGATCTAGTTTTAAAGATCTCGTCAAGGCGGATTTAATGGTGAAAATGGATTTTTAAATTGATTTTTTAATTAGGAGATAAAACATTTTTAAGCTGAAAATTTAAAAGATTTCTGCTGATGTCATCTCCGGTAGGTAAACCGAATTAATAAGGGACTACTACCTGTGTTATCCTGCAATTCTCACAAACACATTAGTCCCTCAACCAGGTTTGTCGTTAATACTCCAAAACCAACTAGGGGGTGGCAGTAGATGCACTTACAATCTCCCCCTTTTTGGTGATTGATGACAAACTGGTTGAAGTTTTCAACGGGGATAAAAGTATGAGAAATTGTAAAGGATTAAGGTATTGTCTTCATAAGTAGCAAAAGGCTTCCCCTAAAGATGTGCATATAAGTATTTTGCTTTTGAATGCAAATGCACATGGTAGGTTGTACTTGTGGAGATCCTCTTCAACTTATGAAGACAATTCATCATGCATGAAAAGATATAACGAAGACAATGACATGCATAATGATCAATGGACGTATGCAAAATGACTTCGTGCGGAATTTATCACCGCACATGCAGAATTTATCATCACATCACATAGTTGACAGAAAAGGTAGCAGACGACCATCAAGTTTAAGTGTTACAACTCAAAAGAACCAAATGTATCGAAAGTGAGAGTTGTAAGCACTTGGCAAAAGTATAGCAACCACCCTTATGGACCCGCTTGAAGACTATCAACTCATATGCTTCTCCCCCTTTTGTTAGTGAGGACCAAAAATGTTCGAAGACATAGAGTTTCTACTCATTCCCATGAGGAGTAGGTGAAGCAGCAGGGTCGTCGTTGAGGTCTGGTGATGCAGAAGAACTTGGTGCAGTGTTGATTTGAGGCGACGTTGTAGTTGGTGAAGTAGCATCATCTTCGTCGTCAATAACTCTAGCATTGACAGTTGCAGCTGAGGATGAGTAGTCAGAGTCTTCAAGTGAGGGAGTCCGACGCAAGTGAGCGTTCCGGGAAGGAGTGGAATCAAACTTGAATCTCTCCGTGAAGCCATCCTGTTGAAGATCATCTTCAGAGCTCAGCAAAGTAAGACTCTTCCACGACCGGCGACAGGTTTCATGAGTGACAAATGCATTCTTGGTGGCAAGGTTGCGAATGCGATTAACATCCACCAAGAGCCTCTGCATCTGACACTTGAGCCAGTCATGATGCTTATCTTGTTTTTGATGCAGGGCGACGAGAAGCTCTCGGTCATTGAGAACACGAGATCGCTTCCGAGGCCTTTGGGCAATTGTGCTTTCAGTGGCTTCAGTATGGGCACGAGGTGCATGTGTATTTCCAGCCAAAGGATAAACACGAGTTGCAGCAAGAACTCCTTCAATAGGTGTTGAGGCATATCTCTCTCGATGTGGTTTTGGTGATTGATGACAACATGTTTGCGGACTAATCGTGTGCTTTGAGCGTTTCAGAGATTCATCCTTGGCATGAGACGATTTCCTCCCCTCAGAGTGTCATTCAAGACGGTGTAGCTCTTTCGTTTCTCCTTCGGTGGTCTAGTTGCGTAGAGGGCACCGTACTATCAAGAGGGGGTCCGCTGTGGTATTGCTTGGGAGGAATCAACACGTTCACTTCCGCTTCTCACCCTCAGAGCTCTTCCGCTTCGATGAAGAGATCTTTTCTCTCTTGTGTGTCTTGTCTGGGTCCCAGCGGTAGTACCGTGCTACCCAGTGGTAGTACCGCTGAGGGGTCACAAGCGGCAGTACCGCTCCGCAGCGGTAGTACCGCCGGTGACTCCGCAGTTGTACTACCGCTGGCCTGCCAGACCCTACCGCCTCGACTTCCGCTTCTATGGAGAGATCTTTTCTCTCTTGTCTGGGTCCCAGTGGTAGTACCATGAAAGGTATTCTGTAACATCCCAAATTTTTAATTTGGAATGTTATACACTAGGTCATCATGCATAGCATATTTCTTGCATTTTGGTTGATCCTAGAAATTTCACGCAACTCAAGGACCCTCGGAGAGAGTTGGAGATTTCGTTATTTTCATATTTGAGTTTTCTCAAATTTTGAAAAGAGGATCATTTGATTTATTTATTTTATCTTCAATTATTTTTCCGGTGTCAAAATATATGAGAGAGGGAATAATATGACTTTCCCAAATTGAGGAAAAATGAAGATTTAATAAATAGATCAAATTTTGTTTTCCGGTGTTTGTTTGCATTTTATTTGGATAGGGAAAAATGCGCGTTTTCAAAATTGCATTTTAGGTCCGGAGTAAAGTTCATTTTGTTCGACTCATTTTTAGGAGTCGGGGAAAATTTACTTTAGTAATTTTGGAGTTCGTTTAGTTAGTTTTCTTTTTGTTTTTCTGCGTGGAACTGTTTAAAAAAAAGAGCCAGGCCAGCCGGGCCAAAGGCCCAGCCAGCCGGCCGCCCAGCCTCCCTGCGCGTGCGCCAGGCGCAGGCGCCAGCGCCCAGGCCGCCGCCTCGCTCGAAGCCGAGTCCGGCTTGGACTCTAGGCCGGCGCCCCTTGCCCCTTTTCCTTGTTTTGTTTTCCTTTTCCTACTCTATTTCTTGTCCCCTACCCCAAGAAACCCCCTCCCCTCACCTATATAAATACCCCCACACCCCCTCCAATACATCAAATCAAACCCCAAACCCCACACCACCCCGCGCCTCCCCAAGCCGCGCCCCACCCCGCGCCCCTCACCACCACCCCGCGCCCCTCACCCACGCCGCCGCCCTTGTGCATCGCCGCCGCTGCCCAACGTCGCCGTTCGCCGGAGCCCCATGCCGGAACCTCGCCGAGGTAGCCGCGCCGCGTCTCTTTTTATCCCCTTGGTTCGGTTTTTCTTATAGACCGTTCCGATTCTTTTCTTCTTTTCCGATTCGTTTTCTTTCCGGTTCTTTTCTTAACCGTTCCGGTTTCTAGATCGGTTTTTCGTTTCGGTCTTTTCTTCCGAAACCCTAGATCGGTTTTCCGTTTCTTTTTCGGTTTCTTTTTCGAAAACCCTAGATCGGTTTTCGTTCTTCTTTCGGACCGTTCATCTCAACGAACGTGATCACCGATTTTTCCCCAGTTAACGACGCCCGTTCATTTAACCGTTCATCCTTTTCTTTTCGTCGGATTTATTCTGCGATCGCGATCTCAGATCTGATCTTCGTTCTAGTCTTTCTTCTCGCTCGTTTATTGGAATCAGGTGATTCAAGCGCCTGGAGTTTCGTCTCGAAACCGCCGTTCTATCTAATCAACTTAAACAAGTTTTTGCCCCGGTAAAATGTGACGCCCCCGATTCAATCGTACACTAATCATGCACGCAAATGTGTACGATCAAGATCAGGGACTCACGGGGAGATATCACAACACAACTCTAAAAACATAAATAAGTCATACAAGCATCATAATACAAGCCAGGGGCCTCGAGGGCTCGAATACAAGTGCTCGATCATAGACGAGTCAGCGGAAGCAACAATATCCGAGTACAGACATAAGTTAAACAAGTTGCCATAAGATGGCTAGCACAAACTGGGATACAGATCGAAAGAGGCGCATGCCTCCTGCCTGGGATCCTCCTAACTACTCCTGGTCGTCGTCAGCGGGCTGCACGTAGTAGTAGGCACCTCCACAGTAGTAGTCGTCGTAGACGAAGGTGGCGTCTGGCTCCTGGACTCCAGCATCTGGTTGCGACAACCAAAAAGAAAGGAAAGGGGGAAAAAGGGGGGAGAAAGCAACCGTTAGTACTCATCCAAAGTACTCGCAAGCAAGGAACTACACTACATATGCATGGGTATATGTGTAAGGAGGCCATATCAGTGGACTGAACTGCAGAATGCCAGAATAAGAGGGGGATAGCTAATCATGTCGAAGACTACGCTTCTGGCAGCCTCCGTCTTGCAGCATGTAGAAGAGAGTAGATTGAAGTCCTCCAAGTAGCATCTCCAAGTAGAAACTCCAAGAGCATCGCATAGCATAATCCTACCCGGCGATCCTCTCCTCGTCGCCCTGTGGAAAAGCGATCACCGGGTTGTCTGTGGAACTTGGAAGGGTGTGTTTTATTAAGTATCCGGTTCTAGTTGTCATAAGGTCAAGGTACAACTCCAAGTCGTCCTGTTACCGAAGATCACGGCTATTCGAATAGATTAACTTCCCTGCAGGGGTGCACCAACTTACCCAACACGCTCGATCCCATTTGGCCGGACACACTTTCCTGGGTCATGCCCGGCCTCGGAAGATCAACACGTCGCAGCCCCACCTAGGCAAAACAGAGAGGCCAGCACGCCGGTCTAAACCTAAGCGCACAGGGGTCTGGGCCAGTCGCCCATAGCATACCTGCACGTTGCGAGGGCGGCCGGAAGCAGACCTAGCCTAGCAGGCGTTCCAGTCCAATCCGGCGCGCGTCGCTCCGTCACTGACGTCTGAAGTGCTTCGGCTGATACCACGACGCCGGGATACCCATAACTACTCCCACGTAGATGGTTAGGGCGTATAGGCTCGTAGCCAACTCAGATCAAATACCAAGATCTCGTTAAGCGTGTTAAATATCCGCGAACGCCGAACATGGCCAGGCCCACCTCTCTCCTAGGCGGTCTCAACCTGCCCTGTCGCTCCTCCACAAAGATCCACATAGGGGGCCGTCGGGACAAAGGTCCTTTCAGCCCCCAATCCGTGAATCACTCGCGGGTACTCTTCGAGCTAACCCGACTTTAGTCACCATCTGTATAGTATGTATGTATGAGTAATATATACCCGTGATCACCTCCCGAGTGATCACGGCCCAATAGTATAGCAAGGCAGACTGACAAGAATGTAGGGCCAATGGTGATAAACTAGCATCCTATACTAAGCATTTAGGATTGCGGGTAAGGTATCATTGACTGTAGCAACAATGTCAGGCTATGCATCAGAATAGGATTAACGGAAAATAGTAACATGCTACACTACTCTAATGCAAGCAGTATAGAGGAGAATAGGCGATATCTGGTGATCAAGGGGGGGGGGCTTGCCTGGTTGCTCTGGCAAGAGAGAGTGGTCGTCAACTCCGTAGTCGTACGGGGCAGCAGCAGCGGCGTCGGTCTCGTAGTCTATCAAAGAGAAGAGGGGGGAAGAAACAGTAAATACATAGCAAGCAAGTGCATAACGATGCATGACATGATAAGTATCGATGCTAGGTGTGCCCAATCGCGGTAGTAGGTGATACCGACGAAGGGGGAAAACAACCGGGAAAGTATTCCCGGTGTTTTACGTTTTCGGACACATGAACCGGAGGAGGGAAAGTTGCGATTCCGATAGGTTAGGGATGTGTGGCAGACGAACGGGCTGCGTACCCGGATTCGTCTCGTCGATCTGAGCAAATTTCATGTAGAAAGTATTTTCATCCGAGTTACGGATTAAAAGATATGATTTTCTAAAGATTTAACTCATTTTCAGGAATTTAATTAATTATTTAAATCCAACATTATCCAGAATAGTAAATGATGACATCAGCATGACATCATAGTGATGTCAGCATGTCAACTGGTCGGTTGACCAGTCAAACCAGACAGGTGGGTCCAGTGGGACCCACATGTCATTGACAGGGTACTAACAGAGTTTTTAAAACTAACTAAATAGGTTAATTAGCAGGTAGGGCCCAGTAGTCAGTGAGAGATTAGGTTTTAATTAATTTATTTAATTAATTAGCAGTTTATCTAATTGTTTTTATTTGTTTTAAGACATGGGGCCCGCATGTCAGTGGCAGTAGCTGCCACGTCAGCAGTTGACTGGGTCAACCCAGTCAACTAGGACCCGCAGGGCCCACTTGCAGTGGCGCTGGGTTGGCCCCAGGCCAACCACGTAGGCGACGGCCGGCGTTTAGCCGCCGGCGACCTCAGAACGCGGCGGGGGCACCCGGGCCTCGTCGGGATTTCGCTACACGGCGTCGTTCGGCGCGCAGCTTGGTCTAATCGAACGGCCACTCGATGCCGCGTCGAGTGGGGGTGGTGGTATGGCCGGACTTGGCTGGAATCGGCACCGGCGACGAGCAGAGGCGGCGGCGTCGTTCAGGACATCATTGGGATCGCGCTAGGAAGCACCAAACCGCGCACAACAACTTGCGTTCGAACCGCATAGGCATTTCGCGTCGTTTGGCGGTGGCGCTGGACCAAATGGTTGCCGGAAACACGGCCGGCGACGAGCTTTGGCGGCAGCACGGTCGGGCCCCCGACGGGAAACACACTAGGAGGCACGGGAGGGAGTGTGCGCGTGCGCGTTGGGCTCCTGTGAGCATCAGGAGTACGATGTCGTGCTCAGGAGAGCACGACAGAGGCCATGGCCACGGCGGCGAAGCGACCGGCGGTGGTGAGCTCTCGGGCGCGACACCGAGCTAGCTAGAGCGTGAGCTAGGGGAGCTAGAGGGCAGCGGGGGGGAGGCAGCTCACCTAGCGGCACGCACGGTGGCCCTTGGTGGCTTAGTAGCAGCAGAGGGGTGTCACCGGAGTTGGTGAAGAACGCGGCAGCCGGAGATATGGACGAAGGGGATCCCGCGATTCGGGGCTCCCCCGCTCCAGCTGAGGCCTCCGGTGGACGAGGAAGACGATGGAGGCGTCGATGGACACGCAGGCGCGGCGAGGCGGCGACTGTGGCCGCGTGATTCACGGCGGCGAGGCCATGGCGGCACTCGGTTGCGGTGGGGAACGAGGGGGAGATGGATCTGGAGGGGAGAGGGAGAGGCGCGGGGGCCGAGGGCGAGCGTGGGGTGAGTGGGAGGCGGGATCGAGGAGGCGGGGGTGCTGGCGATCTTATCCCCCGTCGTCGCCGGCGAGAGGGTGCGGCGGGGACGCACCCCTGTTCGGACCCGGGTCGGGGGAACAGGGAAAGGAGGCGGCAGGGGGAGGCGGGCCGGTTCGGCCGGGTGGGCCAGGTGGCAGGGGCGGTGGCTAGCTGGGCCTTTCGGCCCAGGGGGGAAGGGGGGTTTCTTCTTTTTTTCTTTTTGTCTTCTGTTTGTTTTCCCTTTTGTATTTTCTTTATTATTTCTTTTCTGTTTAAATTCATTTAAAAGTATTTAGGCATTTTATAAAAATGTGTTTACTTCACCATAATTATCGATGCAATATTTGGCAACCCCCGAACATTTTTGTTTTGACTTCTGAAAATTTTGGGTGTTTGTCGCTAATTCATTTTTGAATTTGCAAGGTTTTCTGAATTACCACTTGATTAGCAACAGTAACATAGATGACATGGCATCATCAAGAGAGTTTTACTGTAGCCTAATTATCCGGGCATTACAAATCTCCTCCACTACAAGAAATCTCGTCCCGAGATTTAGGAGGTAGAAGGAAACAGTGCGGGGTATTCATCACGCAGGCGATCCTCGCGTTCCCAGGTGGCTTCATCTTCGGAGTGGTGTGACCACTGGACTTTGAGGAACTTGATCGCCTTCTGGCGTGTGCGGCGTTCAGCTTGGTCGAGAATGCGGACCGGATGCTCTTTATAGGAAAGGTCCTGTTGCAATTCGAGCACTTCATGATCCACTGCTCGGATTGGGTCCTTGAAGCAGCGACGGAGCTGTGACACGTGGAACACATCGTGAACCTGAGAAAGGTTCGACGGAAGCTCCAGTTGATATGCCACTTTTCCACGCCTTTCCAGAATAGTGAATGGGCCAGTATAGCGAGGAGCTAGCTTGCCCTTGATCCCGAAGCGGTGAGCACCCTTCATTGGTGTAACTCGAAGATAGGCCTTTTCGCCAGGTTGATAGACCATGTCTTTATGATGACGGTCATACTGACTCTTCTGACGTGACTGAGCAGTCTTGAGATGCTCGTGAATAATGCGGACTTGTTCTTCAGCATGTTGGATAATATCCGGACCGAAGAGTGGACGTTCCCCAGTTTCTGACCAGTTCAGAGGGGTTCGGCACTTTCGTCCATATAATACTTCGAAGCGGGCCATCTTCAGACTAGCTTGATAGCTATTATTATAAGAGAACTCAGCATACGGGAGAGATTCCTCCCATTTCTTGCCGAAGGAAATAACACAAGCTCGAAGCATGTCTTCGAGAATTTGGTTGACACGTTCAACTTGCCCTTGCGACTGCGGATGAAACGCAGTACTGAATGACAGATGAGTTCCCATAGCTTCTTGGAAACTTGCCCAGAATCTTGAAGTGAATAAGCTGCCATGGTCCGAACTGATAACCAGTGGAATACCGTGAAGTGAAACAATTCTGGACATATAGAGAGTTGCAAGCTGACTAGCAGTGATCGTTTCTTTGACCGCCAGAAAATGTGCAACTTTAGAAAGTCGGTCAATGACGACAAGAATAGCATCATTACCTTTCTGCGATTTGGGAAATCCAGTGACGAAGTCCATCTCGACATGGTCCCATTTCCATTCAGGAATAGAGATAGGTTGCAGAGTTCCAGCAGGCCTTTGATGTTCTGCTTTGATACGACGGCAAATGTCACATTCAGCAACATAACGAGCAATGTCTTGCTTCATGTTAGACCACCAGAATCTCTGGCGGATGTCTTGGTACATCTTTGTACTACCAGGATGGATACATAGAGGCGTATCATGAGCTTCTTTCATAACCTCCTGAGTCATATTCAGGTTTTCCTTCTTACATGGCACCACTAGGCGGCCTTTGAAGTACAAGGCGCCATCATCAGCAATAGTGAAGAATGATGGCTTTCCTTTTTTGAGGTCGCGCTTAATCTTGTGGACTTCAGAGTCATATCCCTGTAATGTCTTGATGGAGCTCACGAGATCGGGTTCGACAGCCAGGGTATAGAGGGAACCCTTGGAAACAACACGGAGATTCATCTTGCGAGACTCCTCAGGAGGGGGAGCGAGTGCACCCGGAGGAACGATATGGAGGTTCAGCTTTCTGAATTCTTCAACAAGTGAGGGCTGAACTTTGTGAATCTGGAGGTGGTTGCAGTAAGACTTGCGGCTCAAGGCATCAGCCATTACATTAGCCTTGCCTGGTGTATAGGAAATACCCAAGTCAAAGTCTGCAACAACCTCCATCCATCTCTGTTGACGGAGGTTCAGGTCTGGCTGAGTAAACAGATACTTCAGACTTTGGTGGTCGGTGAAGATCTCGCAACGATTACCGAGAAGGTAATGTCGCCACTGTTTCAGTGAATGGATAACAGCAGCAAGCTCGAGGTCGTGAACTGGGTAGTTCTCTTCGTGAGGGCGCAATTGTCGAGAGGCATAGGCAATCACTTTGCGCTCCTGCATTAGGACACAACCTAATCCGTGACGGGAAGCGTCGCAGTAAATGACGAAGTCCTTCTTAGTATCAGGTGGAGCTAGTACTGGGGCAGAAGTCAACTTGTCTTTGAGTGCCTGGAAGCTTTCCTGACACTTATCTGTCCACTGAAACTTGACGCCCTTATGAAGCAGGTTAGTCAGAGGTCTGGCGATCTTGGAGAAGTTCTCGACGAATCGACGGCAATAGCTGGCGAGACCGAGAAAACTTCTGACTTGCTTAACGTTCTTCGGAGGAGTCCAATCAAGAATAGCCTAGACTCGTTCAGGGTTGACGGCAATACCATCCTTAGAGATGACATGCCCAAGATAGGTTACTTCGGGAAGCCATAATTCACATTTGGAGAACTTGGCATAAAGTTGATGCTCTCGTAGCTTTTCTAGCACAAGACGGAGATGTTCAGCATGTTCCTCTTCGTTCTTGGAAAATACCAGAATATCATCCAGATAAACCACGACAAACTTGTCGAGGTAATCCATGAATATATAATTCATCAGACGAGAGAAGGTGGCTGGAGCATTGGTTAAGCCGAAAGACATGACGGTGTACTCGTAAGATCCATATCGAGTCACGAATGCGGTCTTGGGGATATCCTCCTCACGAACACGGATCTGGTGGTAACCCAACCTCAAGTCGAGTTTAGAGAACACTGATGAACCAGCCAGTTGATCATACAGATCATTGATCCGAGGAAGAGGATACTTATTCTGAATGGTAGCTTGGTTTATAGGACGGTAGTCTTGGACTAATCGATTTGTCCCATCTTTCTTCTTGACAAAGAGAGAAGGTGCTCCCCAAGGAGAGCAACTTGGGCGAATGAACCCACTGCGAAGATACTTGTCAATTTCCTCCTTAAGCTCAAGGAATTCATGCGGCGGCATCTTGTAGGGTCGCTTGGCTATAGGAGTGGTGCCTGGTTTCAAGTCGATGACGAATTCGACAGCTCTAGCAGGGGGAATCCCTAGGAGTTCTTCAGGAAAGACGTCTAGGAATTCACGCACGACGGGAATATTTTCAATGCCCTCGAGTGGTGCAGCGTTCAATGCATTCAATGCATAGAGCCTTGCCTCGGCATTCTGAACCAGACGAGCATTGTAGCTTATTATTTCATCAGAAGGGTGTAGCAGATGGACGGTCTTGGTGGCGCAAACGATAGAAGCAGTATGCGCCTTTAACCAATTCATTCCCAGAATGAGATCAATGCTACAGGACTTCAATACAATGGGGGAGACAAGGAATTCTAGTCCTTCGATTTCAACGGGGACGTTGTTGCAAATCATAGAGGTCCGACATTGGCCCGCAGGGGTGTGCACTAATAGAGAAGCGTTCATGTCTTCACTTTTAATGCCATGCATGAATGCAAAATCTTCTGACATGAATGAATGCGATGCTCCTGTACCAAATAAAACAGATGCTGGTACTGAATTTATGAGGAGTGTACCCATCACAGTAGCAGGCTGGTCTTGAGCTTCGTTCAGATCAACGTGGTTGGCATGAACACGGCCATAAGACTTGGCATTGTTGTTGCGGGGCTGGTTGTTACCACGACTAGCTGCTGGAAGGGCCAGTTGATTCTGGTTCTGGTTGCATTCCCTAGCACGGTGTCCTGGCTGACCACACCTGAAGCACAGACCATTATTGGGAGTGGGAGCAAGAGCTCGGGGTGGTGGAGCTGGAAGCCTTGGCTGCCTAGTTGGAGCAGCCGGCAGACGAGGTGCAGCATAAGACTGCCTTGGGGCAGGTGCATTTGGACGGTACATGCTGTTTGGGATCCATATCTTACGCTTCTGCGAGGGCGGGCCCGAAGATGAGCCCGTGTCACGGTTGCGCCTCTGAGAGCTCTGGTGTTCCTGCAGACCAGTCTCGACATTGATGGCCTTGTTCACCAAGGTGGCGAAATCGGCAAAGTCATGCACTAGAAGTGCGAGCTTGATGTCAGCTTGAAGACCTTCACGGAACTTCTCCTGTCTGCGAGTATCAGTTGCAATGTCTTCTTCAGCATAGCGGCATAAGTCCAGAAACTCCCGCTGATAAGCTTCCACAGTTTTGTTGCCCTGGGTGAGGTTGCGGAACTCACGCTTCTTCCTGTCCATGATCCCCTGAGGAATGAAGCGGGCACGGAAGGCAGTTTGAAAGTCTGGCCAGGTGATGATTGTCCCAACTGGCAGAGTACGCCTGTGGCTGTCCCACCATTGAGCTGCGGGTCCCTTCAGAAAGAAGGAAGAAAAGGTGACATAGCGGGCAGGGGCTACTTCAGCAGACTCCATCTCATATGTGATGTCTCGGAGCCAGTCATCAGCATCCAGCGGCTGAGTTGAGCTGCGGTACACGGTTGGGTTGAGGCGCATGAAATCTTGCAGAGTTACGTGGGCTGGCTGCTCATTCATATTGGGACGAGGGAACTGAGCCATCACATTCTCCATGAACTGGCGATTCATCTCGAGCTGTTGGACCATACCAGCCATGTACTCAGGCGGTGGTGGGGCGTTGCCGCCACGACCACGACCAGCTGGTCTAACCATCCTGTTAATATATAACAGGGGTAGTTCAGTATTGAGAAATTTGCATAGACAAGAGTCATTCATGATGAGACATGCATAATGAAAGGAGCACGACAGATACCACATAGATAGTCGGCATAACTTACAAAAGGGGTCGGACATAGAGTTCAGTACACAGAGTTCAGTACATAGACTAAGTCATTATAGGCGGCACGCAGGCTCGCGAATGCATCTAATACTAATGAGCAAGACTACATCAGTCCCAGGAGGTACTGTGAAGGTAGCTGTAACCTGACAGCTGGTAGTGAGGCAACGGATAGTCCTCCACGTCAGTGGCCTGGGGGCCGCGGATACTCTGGTGTAGAACCCGACGCTTAGGTGGCAGAAGAGGACCAAGTGCGGGAGAGTAGCCTCCCACCTCTGGCCATCCGACACCGTGGGGCATCACGGTCCTGGCTGGGTAGATCGCAGAACGTGGCAGCTATCCAGACCGGACAAAGGGGTGCAACAGCGTCAGAGCCCTGTAAAGGTGCTGACGAGTGGTGTACAACTCGTGGCGAAGAGCTCTGTTAGCTCGGTCCAGCCCATCAGCATGCAGAACCAGGCGCTGATGGTGGAAAGGCTCTCGGGTGACGGTGGAGTAGGCGGCAGTGTAGTATCCCTCCGCACCAATGTCAGATGCGATAGGAATGTGCCTGAAAGGGGAAGTGTCCAACGCCTGATACTCTCCACGAAGACGTGTCAGAGCAGCATGAGCAGCATCATGGACTGCCATCTCGATGGTCACTCCAACACCATGAGCGGTGTGCAGCACGGTAGTGGACTCATACTCCCGAGAGTAGAGGTGGACAATGGCACGGTACTACTCCTAGTTAAAGTCCTGGTACTCCTCGCAGACGGTGTACTCAGGCTGCCAGCGATAACCCAGATAGGTCATCATCTCAGCTAGCACAGCAGGTGATCCTGAGGCACCAATGGCCGCAGTGTGGCGCACGACCTGCCTCGTGGGTTCCATCTAAAAACAAAGATGTTTCAATGGAGTCAAATGACAATATGGGCACTATTCAAAATACTATCCTACAGAATAACTATGGCTTATCCAACTTTGGGGTGAACGTGGTAACGGGATCCTAATGTCAGAGTTAGTAATTTGTTTAACCCGAGTAGGAGAGAGTTCAGAGCCCCAGAGTAAAGGTCGAGAAGTAAAAGATCCTAATACCACCCAATGGCGAAGTGGGCCCGTAAGGCACACAGCCAAGTTAGTAAAAGTTTTGCAATGACTAGACTCAACTTCGGCCAAGGAGTTGGAAAGGGGGATTCCTACAGGCAGTCGGCTCTGATACCAACTTGTGACGCCCCCGATTCAATTGTACACTAATCATGCACGCAAATGTGTACGATCAAGATCAGGGACTCACGGGGAGATATCACAACACAACTCTAAAAACATAAATAAGTCATACAAGCATCATAATACAAGCCAGGGTCCTCGAGGGCTCGAATACAAGTGCTCGATCATAGACGAGTCAGCGGAAGCAACAATATCTGAGTACAGACATAAGTTAAACAAGTTGCCATAAGATGGCTAGCACAAACTGGGATACAGATCGAAAGAGGCGCAGGCCTCCTGCCTGGGATCCTCCTAACTACTCCTGGTCGTCGTCAGCGGGCTGCACGTAGTAGTAGGCACCTCCAGAGTAGTAGTCGTCGTAGACGAAGGTGGCGTCTGGCTCCTGGACTCCAGCATCTGGTTGCGACAACCAAAAAGAAAGGAAAGGGGGAAAAGGGGGGAGAAAGCAACCGTGAGTACTTATCCAAAGTACTCGCAAGCAAGGAACTACACTACATATGCATGGGTATATGTGTAAGGAGGCCATATCAGTGGACTGAACTGCAGAATGCCAGAATAAGAGGGGGATAGCTAATCCTGTCGAAGACTACGCTTCTGGCAGCCTCCGTCTTGCAGCATGTAGAAGAGAGTAGATTGAAGTCCTCCAAGTAGCATCTCCAAGTAGCAACTCCAAGAGCATCGCATAGCATAATCCTACCCGGCGATCCTCTCCTCGTCGCCCTGTGGAAAAGCGATCACCGGGTTGTCTGTGGAACTTGGGAGGGTGTGTTTTATTAAGTATCTGGTTCTAGTTGTCATAAGGTCAAGGTACAACTCCAAGTCATCCTGTTACCGAAGATCACGGCTATTCGAATAGATTAACTTCCCTGCAAGGGTGCACCAACTTACCCAACACGCTCGATCCCATTTGGCCGGACACACTTTCCTGGGTCATGCCCGGCCTCGGAAGATCAACACGTCGCAGCCCCACCTAGGCAAAACAGAGAGGCCAGCACGCCGGTCTAAACCTAAGCGCACAGGGGTCTGGGCCCATCGCCCATAGCACACCTGCACGTTGCGAGGGCGGCCAGAAGCAGACCTAGCCTAGCAGGCGTTCCAGTCCAATCCGGCGCGCGCCGCTCCGTCGCTGACGTCTGAAGTGCTTAGGCTGATACCACGACGCCGGGATACCCATAACTACTCCCACGTAGATGGTTAGTGCGTATAGGCTCGTAGCCAACTCAGATCAAATACCAAGATCTCGTTAAGCGTGTTAAATATCCGCGAACGCCGAACAGGGCCAGGCCCACCTCTCTCCTAGGCGGTCTCAACCTGCCCTGTCGCTCCGCCACAAAGATCCACACAGGGGGCCGTCGGGACAAAGGTCCTTTCAGCCCCCAATCCGTGAATCACTCGCGGGTACTCTTCGAGCTGACCCGACTTTAGTCACCATCTGTATAGTATGTATGTATGAATAATATATACCCGTGATCACCTCTCGAGTGATCACGGCCCAATAGTATAGCAAGGCAGACTGACAAGAATGTAGGGCCAATGGTGATAAACTAGCATCCTATACTAAGCATTTAGGATTGCGGGTAAGGTATCATTGACTGTAGCAACAATGTCAGGCTATGCATCAGAATAGGATTAACGGAAAACAGTAACATGCTACACTACTCTAATGCAAGCAGTATAGAGGAGAATAGGCGATATCTGGTGATCAAGGGGGGGCTTGCCTGGTTGCTCTGGCAAGAGAGAGTGGTCGTCAACTCCGTAGTCGTACGGGGCAGCAGCAGCGGCGTCGGTCTCGTAGTCTACCGAAGAGAAGAGGGGGGAAGAAACAGTAAATACATAGCAAGCAAGTGCATAACGATGCATGAAATGACAGTTTCGATGCTAGGTGTGCCCAATCGCGGTAGTAGGTGATACCGACGAAGGGGGAAAACAACCGGGAAAGTATTCCCGGTGTTTTACGTTTTCGGACAGATGAACCGGAGGGGGGAAAGTTGCGATTCTGATAGGTTAGGGATGTGTGGCAGACGAACGGGATGCGTATCCGAATTCGTCTCGTCCATCTGAGCAAATTTCATGTAGAAAGTATTTTCATCCGAGTTACGGATTAAAAGATATGATTTTCTAAAGATTTAACTCATTTTCAGGAATTTAATTAATTATTTAAATCCAACATTATCCAGAATAGTAAATGATGACGTCAGCATGACATCATAGTGATGTCAGCATGTCAACTGGTCGGTTAACCAGTCAAACCAGACAGGTGGGTCCAGTGGGACCCACATGTCATTGACAGGGTACTAACAGAGTTTTTAAAACTAACTAAATAGGTTAATTAGCAGGTAGGGCCCAGTAGTCAGTGAGAGATTAGGTTTTAATTTATTTATTTAATTAATTAGCAGTTTATCTAATTGTTTTTATTTGTTTTAAGACATGGGGCCCGCACGTCAGTGGCAGTAGCTGCCACGTCAGCAGTTGACTGGGTCAACCCAGTCAACTAGGACCCGCAGGGCCCACTGGCAGTGGCGCTGGGTTGGCCCCAGGCCAACCACATAGGCGACGGCCGGCGTTTAGCCGCCGGCGACGTCAGAACGCGGTGGGGGCACCCGGGCCTCGTCGGGATTTCGCTACACGGCGTCGTTCGGCGCGCAGCTTGGTCTAATCGAACGGCCACTCGATGCCGCGTCGAGTGGGGGTGGTGGTATGGCCGGACTTGGCCGGAATCGGCACCGGCGACGAGCAGAGGCGGCAGCGTCGTTCGGGACATCATCGGGATCGCGCTAGGAAGCACCAAACCGCGCGCAACAACTTGCGTTCGAATCGCATAGGCATTCCGCATCGTTTGGCGGTGGCGCTGGACCAAATGGTTGCCGGAAACACGGCCGACGACGAGCTTTGGCGGCAGCGCGGTCGGGCCCCCGACGGGAAACACACTAGGAGGCACGGGAGGGAGTGTGCGTGTGCGTGTTGGGCTCCTGTGAGCATCAGGAGTACGATGCCGTGCTCAGGCGAGCACGACAGAGGCCATGGCCACGGCGGCGAAGCGACCGGCGGTGGTGAGCTCTCGGGCGCGACACCGAGCTAGCTAGAGCGTGAGCTAGGGGAGCTAGAGGGCAGCGGGGGGGAAGCAGCTCACCTAGCGGCACGCACGGTGGCCCTTGGTGGCTTAGTAGCAGCAGAGGGGTGTCGCCGGAGTTGGTGAAGAACGCGGCAGCCGGAGATGTGGACGAAGGGGATCCGGCGATTCGGGGCTCCCCCGCTCCAGCTGAGGCCTCCGGTGGACGAGGAAGACGATGGAGGCGTCGACGGACATGCAGGCGCGGCGAGGCGGCGACTGTGGCCGCGCGATTCATGGCGGCGAGGCCATGTGGGCGCTCGGTTGCGGTGGGGAACGAGGGGGAGATGGATCTGGAGGGGAGAGGGAGAGGCGCGGGGGCCGAGGGCGAGCGTGGGGCGAGTGGGAGGCGGGATCGAGGAGGCGGGGGGTGCTGGCGATCTTATCCCCCATCGTCGCCGGCGAGAGGGTGCGGCGGGGACGCACCCCTATTCCGACCCGGGTTGGGGGAACAGGGAAAGGAGGCGGCAGGGGGAGGCGGGCCGGTTCGGCCGGGTGGGCCAGGTGGAAGGGGCGGTGGCTAGCTGGGCCTTTCGGCCTAGGGGGGAAGGGGGGTTTCTTCTTTTTTTTTGTCTTCTGTTTGTTTTCCCTTTTGTATTTTCTTTATTATTTCTTTTCTGTTTAAATTCATTTAAAAGTATTTAGGCATTTTATAAAAATGTGTTTACTTCACCATAATTATCGATGCAATATTTGGCAACCCCCGAACATTTTTGTTTTGACTTTTGAAAATTTTGGGTGTTTGTCGCTAATTCATTTTTGAATTTGCAAGGTTTTTTGAATTACCACTTGATTAGCAACAGTAACATAGATGACATGGCATCATCAAGAGAGTTTTACTGTAGCCTAATTATCCGGGCGTTACATAAAATTTGACCTAGTTTCAACTTGCTAGAACCGAGTTGTTTTCTTCCGCCGTTTGTTTTCCGTTTCTTTGTTCGGTTCGTTCTTTCTTTGCAACCGGAGTTCTTAAGTTGAACTTTCTGGTTCGTTCTCTTGTTCGAGTTTTACCTGTGCATTAGATGAGTACTTATTGTGTGCTTGTTGTTTGTCTGCGATAGATCACCCGGATTGCGCCGCTTGTTACTTCGAAACCCTAGGTCTCACGGATCATCAGCAAGGCAAGTAACACTTTGATCATACCTTTTCTACAACCCATGTTTTATTGCATTAGATCAATCCTCTCACATTGCATGATTAGGATCTAATTAAATCGTGGGATGGGAAGTAGATGAGGTAGTACCTATTACCTGTTTATTATCAAACCTTTGGAAGTTACTTCTACATTTGCTTATTATGCCATGCTATGCTAGTAGACGTGGATTGGGTGAGTGATATCCATGACAGATGTGAGTTGATAATTTTAATGGTTTATCTAAGGTGGCAACTTAAACACACATCTGGGTGGATTGAGGCATCTGATGTCTATCAGGACTTGCCTGTTTTATTTTGGACCGCCACCCAGGCTCAAAGGGATCATAAGATCTTTCAAACTAGAAACTTACGTGTGCAGCCACAAGCCATTATGGGCTCTGGCATAGTTGACTAAGTCGTGCGAACTCTTACGGGTAGACTAGCAGATGTAGGGGAAGTAGGTGTACCGGTCTACCCACATGTAAGGTGCTAGCGCTTCTGAAAGACTGTGTCTCGGTCATCCGTCTTCTCAAACACCCTGTAGTGCGAGAAACCAAACGGAGGCGATCGAGTCTTGTGGGGAAAAGTGCGCAAACCTCTGCAGAGTGTATAAACTAATCATGATTAGCCGTGTCCCCGGTTATGGACAACTTGAGTATCTAGTACTTGAATATCATGTGAATCTCGACATGTTACTTCTAATTAATATTGTTGGGTTTAATTATTTTTAATTGGGATCGGAATGCTGTCAACCATTCTCGATGTTTCACAACCACCATGATAGTTAACTAAATTTATTCCTTTGCAGTAGGGAAAAACTGGCTTTACGCAAAACTGTAACCATAGAGCTTTCCACCAGCCATATATGCATATAGTATAGCTGCTTCATTCCATTACTCTCTATGTGTTACTTTGCCAGCATATTCCATGTGCTGACCCGTTTTCGGGCTGCAACTTCTCCTGTTGCAGACTTTTCAGACGACGAGTAAGGTGTTTTTAGGTCGTGGCCCTATACTCAGTGATGCCGTTGGAGTTGATGGACCCATTTATCTTCCGAGTCTTCCGCTGTTATCGACACTAGATGGCCTTAAGCCATATTTATTGTAAAAGTTCTCTTTGAGACAACGATGTAATAAGTGTGTGATTGCCACTTTGCTATAAATGCTTCGATGTACTGTGTGATGTCAGCATTACTGATCCAGGGATGACACCTGAGCACAGAGCACTTGATCCATTCGGGTCGGGTCGCTACAGAGAATGGTATCAGAGCACACGCTGACTGTAGGACACGACCACTAAGTTAAAGCCATAGAACACCCTTCTCTTCTCATTTTCTAACTCCTCATCTTTTCTACCTTATTAGGATGACGAACGCGAAGATTAAGTACGCTCAACCGGATGAAGACACACCATTTGGATTTCACCTGAAGGAAGTCACCAAGTACCTGAACATTGGATTACCAAGCTTCACGGGAACCTTCAACGCCACTCTGCCTGAAGAGGAGCGCTGGAAGATTCAAGCTCACGTTCCGGGAAGGACATTCGCACGAACCACGAAGCCCATAGATAGTGTTTTCAATGCACCAACCTGGAGTCTGGGAAGGAGCATGGTAGCTCATATCACCATAGGACGCATTGGAGAAGTTTACCAAGAAGACCTCAAGGACACTATCTACCAGATTTGCGGACGCCGAGATGAACAATGGGAGTTAGTCAGCACCAAGAAGGATAGATCCATTGCATCTTTCATCCAGGAGTTAAACCAGCACATTCGACGCCACGAGAACCAGATGTGCAATGATATGATAGAGTTGAAGAATGCAAAGGCAAGGATCATCGAGCTAGAAGGAGAACTGAAGTCTACACGCAAGGACTACATGGACGAGATCGTAGCTCTAGCAAGGCACAATGGCGATCTTAAGCAGGAGATTGAAGAACTCAAGAGGAAGTTAGCATCCACGGAGGAAGACGAGTACGTCGCATGTCCGGACAACTACATCATCATCGACGACACCGATTTGGATCCAAGTGAACCCGACTTTGAAGACAAAGCTGGAGCAGATATCATGGAATCTTCCACCGGTTCAAATTTCTAGATGACCACCAGATAGTAGTAGTATTCCCCCATGTAAACATTATAGTTCGAGCACTTTTGAGATAGTTTTAGATCGTTTGTAAGCCCTTGTTTGATTGAATGAAGTGATTTTGTGTGCATTTGCTCATGTGCATTGGGGTAGTGTTTTCCCTTTAAACCTCACTCTATTCTAAATTCTCGTCTTTTCTAAACCCTCAGATGCCTCCGACCCAAGCTCTTAGGACACCCATGTTAGTAAGCTCACCAGGAGCGGAGTTTATGGCTAGACGATGGTGTGATCGGTTACCATTAAGGATTGGTAACTATGTGTTTCCCTCAGACCTAATAGTATTGGAATCTCAAGGATTGGATGTGATATTAGGCATGGATTGGTTGTCGATGTATGGAGGAAACATCGATTGTGCTAGTAAGACAATTTTGCTTACCACACCAGAAGGAAGAAGGATCAAGTATGTATCCCGGCATGTGCCAAACAGGACACAAGTGAACTGCTTAACAGGAGTTGTGCAAGAGGAAGTACCAGTAGTGAAGGATTTTCCTGAGGTATTTCCTGAGGAATTACCAAGCATGCCACCGGATAGAGACATTGAGTTTTTGATTGAGTTATTGCCAGGTACGGGCCCAATATCGAAGCGAGCGTACCAGATGCCAGCAAAGGATTTGGTGGAAATTAAGAATCAGATTAAGGAGTTATTGGATAAAGGTTACATTCGCCCAAGTTCTTCGCCTTGGGGATCACCCGTACTTCTAGTGGAAAAGAAGGATGGATCATTAAGGATGGTTGTAGATTATCGAGGATTGAATGAAGTAACCATCAAGAACAAGTACCCACTGCCAATGATCAACGATCTGTCTGATCGGTTGCAAGGAGCTAAAGTGTTTTCCAAGATCGATTTGCGATCAGGGTACCATCAATTGAAGATTCGAGAGCAGGACATACCTAAGACAACATTCACCACAAGATATGGATTGTATGAGTATACCGTTATGTCATTTGGATTGACTAATGCACCTGCCTATTTTATGAACCTGATGAACAAAGTGTTTATGGAGTTTTTGGATAAGTTCGTCGTAGTGTTCATTGATGACATCCTGGTTTATTCAAAGAATGAAGAGGAGCATAAGGAACATTTGCGTTTGGTTTTGGAGAAACTAAGGGAACATCAGTTATATGCCAAATTCAGCAAATGCGAGTTTTGGTTGAAGAAAGTTGGATTCCTCGGACACGTTATATCCGGAGAAGGTATAGCAGTTGACCCCACTAAGGTTGAGACCATAACAGAATGGGAAGCACCAACAACAGTCGGAGAAATCCGGAGTTTTCTTGGACTCGCAGGATACTACCGGAGATTCATTGAGAACTTTTCAAAGATTGCAAAGCCTATGACTGAATTGTTGAAGAAGGATACTAAGTTCAAATGGACTGAGGAATGTGAGGCTAGTTTCCAGGAGTTGAAGAAACATTTGGTTACCTCACCAGTGTTGATTTTGCCAGATCAGACCAAGGATTATGAGGTGTATTGCGACGCTTCACGTCGAGGACTTGGAGCAGTGCTTATGCAGGAAGGAAGAGTTGTTTCGTATGCTTCATGACAACTGAAGCCTCATGAGTTGAATTATGCCATGCATGATTTGGAGTTAGCAGCCGTAGTGCATGCATTGAAGACGTGGAGACATTTCCTCATTGGAAATCATTGTGAGGTGTACACGGATCACAAGAGTTTGAAGTACATTTTCACGCAGAAAAAGTTGAACCTCAGACAAAGGAGATGGTTGGAGCTTATCAAGGATTATGACATGAGATTGCATTACCACCCCGGAAAAGCTAATGTAGTAGCTGACGCATTGAGCCGTAAGAGCCATGCCAAAACTCTAATGACGGGGAAAATACCCAAGGAGTTAGCAGAAAACCTTCATGAGCTATGTTTGGAAATAGTTCCAAGAGGCTATGTAGCAACATTGGAGATTCAGTCAACATTGATGGATAAGATCAGAGAAGCTCAGAAATCTGACAAGGAGATTGCTGCTATAAGAGAGAAATTGAGCGAAGGAAAAGCAAAGGGATTTCATGAGGATGAGCACGATACCCTATGGTTTGAGGACCGTGTTTATGTGCCAAATGACCCGGAGATCAGGAAGTTGATTTTGCAACAGGCACATGACTCATCATATTCGATTCACCCAGGGAATACCAAGATGTATTTGGATTTGAAGGAAACATTCTGGTGGACCAAAATGAAGAAGGATATTGCAGCATATGTAGCAGTTTGTGACGTATGTCAGAAAGTAAAGGCAGAGCATCAGAAGCCAACAGGATTGTTACAACCATCACCGATACCCGAATGGAAGTGGGATAAGATAGGCATGAATTTTATCACAGGACTACCCAGGACAAAGGCAGGCTACGATTCGATATGGGTAGTAGTTGATCGTTTGACAAAGGTAGCACATTTTATTCCAGTTAAGACCACTTACACCAGTGCTAAGTTGGCAAAGATATACATGACTAGGATCATTTGTTTGCATGGAGTTCCGAGGAGTATTGTGTCAGATAGAGGAACTCAATTTACCTCAAAGTTTTGGAATCAGTTGCATGAAAGTTTAGGAACCAGACTAGAGTTCAGCACAGCTTTTCACCCACAGACGGATGGACAGACCGAGAGAGTCAATCAGATTTTGGAAGATATGTTGAGAGCTTGTGCACTAGATTATGGATCTAGTTGGGATGATAACTTGCCGTATGCGGAGTTTTCTTATAACAACAGTTACCAAACCAGTTTGAAGATGGCACCTTTCGAAGCTTTATACGGAAGGAGGTGCAGGACACCGTTGTCATGGGACGAAGTTTGAGACCGTCAATTCTTTGGACCAGATTTGATTAAGGAGTCTGAACGGAAAGTTAAGTTGATTCGCGATAGGCTCAAGGTAGCCCAGTCCAGGCAGAAGAGCTACGCAGATTCTAAGCGCAAGGAGACAGTTTACGAAACCGGAGACAGAGTTTATCTCCGAGTATCCCCACTTCGAGGAGTTAAGCGCTTTGGAGTTAAGGGAAAGTTAGCACCGAGTTTCGTTGGACCGTATAAGATTTTGCAACATATGGGAGAAGTCGCTTATAAGTTGGAATTACCAGAGGGACTGTCAGGAGTTCATGAAGTATTCCATGTTTCTCAGCTGAAGAAATGTCATGCCGAGATGGCGGAGGTACCGCTAAGAGATACCGTGCCGCTTGAAGCGATTCAGTTGAAGGATGACTTGACATATGAGGAGAAGCCAGTCAAGATTCTCGATTATGCCAGCAGAGTTACTCGCAGCAAGGTTGTCAAGTTTTGCAAAGTTCAGTGGAACCACCACTCAGAGGATGAAGCCACCTGGGAGAGAGAAGAAGATTTGCTCAAGGACCACCCTCACCTATTTTCTAGCCAACCCAAATCTCGAGGGCGAGATTCATCTTAAGGGGGGTAGGTTTGTAACATCCCAAATTTTTAATTTGGAATGTTATACACTAGGTCATCATGCATAGCATATTTTCTTGCATTTTGGTTGATCCTAGAAATTTCACGCAACTCAAGGACCCTCGGAGAGAGTTGGAGATTTCATTATTTTCATATTTGAGTTTTCTCAAATTTTGAAAAGATCATTTGATTTATTTATTTTATCTTCAATTATTTTTCCGGTGTCAAAATATATGAGAGAGGGAATAATATGACTTTCCCAAATTGAGGAAAAATGAAGATTTAATAAATAGATCAAATTTTGTTTTCCGGTGTTTGTTTGCATTTTATTTGGATAGGGAAAAATGCGCATTTTCAAAATTGCATTTTAGGTCCGGAGTAAAGTTCATTTTGTTCGACTCATTTTTAGGAGTCGGGGAAAATTTACTTTAGTAATTTTGGAGTTCGTTTAGTTAGTTTTCTTTTTGTTTTTCTGCGCGGAACCGTTTAAAAAAAAAGAGCCAGGCCAGCCGGGCCAAAGGCCCAGCCAGCCGGCCGCCGAGCCTCCCTGCGCGTGCACCAGGCGCAGGCGCCAGCACCCAGGCCGCCGCCTCGCTCAAAGCTGAGTCCGGCTTGGACTCTAGGCCGGCGCCCCTTGCCCCTTTTCCTTGTTTTGTTTTCCTTTTCCTACTCTATTTCTTGTCCCCTACCCCAAGAAACCCCCTCCCCTCACCTATATAAATACCCCCACACCCCCCTCCAATACATCAAATCAAACCCCAAACCCCACACCACCCCACGCCTCCCCAAGCCGCGCCCCACCCCGCGCCCCTC